>NC_033798.1:8924232-8943518 GCF_001876935.1 Asparagus officinalis
GAGTTTGCTTTTCACATTTGAAGTGGATGCACACATTCATTAGGGGGGTATAAGAAAGGGGCCTCGAGGCATTCTGAAACTAATTTATAATTTTTTAGTAAGTTTTTCATCAACGGGCAAAAAATATCTAATTATACATTTGAAGTACTCTTAATACCATAAAATCATTGGAGAAATACTTAATACAAAACCAGTCAAGAGGGTCAAAAATACTGATGTGGTGATTTAGTTTTTATTAATGTACTAGGTTGGATGCATGTGCATTGCACATGGTTAAATATCATTATTGTTAATTTCTTATTTATTTATTTTCTTACTATAATTCGGTTGTAAAATATTTCTTTCATTTCAATGTGAAAAAGTAAAATAATTTTTTTTTTGACAAAAGAAACAGAGCTTAAAGCCCTGTTCATGTATATTTATATATTCATGAAAGTATAAGAGGTAACATTTACAGTAAGAGAGTGTGGTGAAGAGAGGGGGAACATTGGAAGATGTGTGCTACCAGGAGAGAGCCTTGCCATCACTGGTAAGTACAAATCTTCAATGTTCCCCTCCCCCATACCAGCATCAAAACAACAAAAAGGAAAACCAAAAGACAGAGTTAAGAGCTGATACAGGTCAAAGAAAACAGCAACAAAAGAGTACAAAGAACAAAATGAACCCTTGGGGAGGCTAACTGATGGCTAGCTGAAGGGAGGATGGCAGCAACAAAAGTAAAATAATTTATTGTCCATATACCTATATATATAGTTAATCAAATGTATTAAATTATCATGACCAATGTTAAATCACATTAAGTATAATTTACAGAAAATAGTACATGATGATCAAACTTCTTTTATGAAAAATGTAATATGGACAAAATTTTATTCTCATCGCAATCCTATGTTGTCATTTTATAATTTGCGCAAAATTTTCAATAAAATATATGAATATTCTAGCTATTTATGTTCACCAAGCTAAAATGACTAATTTATAATTTTTTAGTAAGTTTTTCATCAACGGGCAAAAAATATCTAATTATACATTTGAAGTACTCTTAATACCATAAAATCATTGGAGAAATACTTAATACAAAACCAGGGGGGTTATAAGAAAGGGGCCTCGAGGCATTCTGAAACTAATTTATAATTTTTTAGTAAGTTTTTCATCAACGGGCAAAAAATATCTAATTATACATTTGAAGTACTCTTAATACCATAAAATCATTGGAGAAATACTTAATACAAAACCAGTCAAGAGGGTCAAAAATACTGATGTGGTGATTTAGTTTTTATTAATATACTAGGTTGGATGCATGTGCATTGCACATGGTTAAATATCATTATTGTTTCTTATTTATTTATTTTCTTAATATAATCCGGTTGTAAAATATTTCTTTCATTTCAATGTGAAAAAGTAAAATAAATTTTTTTTGACAAAAGAAACAGAGCTTAAAGCCATGTTCATGTATATTTATATATTCATGAAAGTATAAGAGGTAACATTTACAGTAAGAGAGTGTGGTGAAGAGAGGGGGAACATTGGAAGATGTGTGCTACCAGGAGAGAGCCTTGCCGTCACTGGTAAGTACAAATCTTCAATGTTCCCCTCCCCCATACCAGCATCAAAACAACAAAAAGGAAAACCAAAAGACAGAGTTAAGAGCTGATACAGGTCAAAGAAAACAGCAACAAAAGAGTACAAAGAACAAAATGAACCCTTGGGGAGGCTAACTGATGGCTAGCTGAAGGGAGGATGGCAGCAACAAAAGTAAAATAATTTATTGTCCATATACCTATATATATAGTTAATCAAATGTATTAAATTATCATGACCAATGTTAAATCACATTAAGTATAATTTACAGCAAATAGTACATGATGATCAAACTTCTTTTATGAAAAATGTAATATGGACAAAATTTTATTCTCATTGCAATCCTATGTTGTCATTTTATAATTTGCGCAAAATTTTCAATAAAATATATGAATATTCTAGCTGTTTATGTTCACCAAGCTAAAATGACTAATTGATATATTTCATACTAGTATGTAACATTTTCTTTTATAAAGTGACTTGCTATTTTTTGAAACATAAAATTAATTTATAGTTAACTTTGACTATTTCATGTAATTAGAAATATACTCATGCTTTTAAGTTATTTTTTTTAATGAGCATAAGATTCCTCTTTATTTATGTGTCATTCTCTATCCCATTTAATTACTCTTACAATTCGAAACTTCTTTAGCTTAACTATCTCAATTATATCATCTATCAAGACTCATCTCTATTTTTTCATACCTGTTGGCTACTAATATTCTGATGGGACGTAATTATTCTTATTCAAGACTATCAAAATAATTGCAACTAGTGATGACCCTAAATCCTTTAAAATGATATATATTGAACATATCATAATCAAAACATCTAGAAAACTTAAATAATACCTATTTGAATAATTTTAGTCACATAATTTTTTAATTTTTTAAATTAATATACCTATTGAACATCTCAAATGCTCGTAATTAGTGAAGAGCCAACATATTTTGAAAAATAATACATATTGGACATCTCATTCTCAAAAACATCAATAAAGAGGATTATATTTTTAAACCTTCAAATTTGTCATCATTAATAGTTTGAATGATATGATAAACTTAGTTTAACTAAATATAATATTTCTAAAATTTAACTTTATCATCATTAATCAAATTTGTCATCAACTAATAATTTGGATGAGATGATAAACTTAGTTTAACTAAAGATAATCTTTCTAGAATTTAACTAAAGATAATATTCAAAAGGATCAATGATAATATCGACTATGGAAATTTTTTCTCAAGCTCATACTTTTATAAAGAGTGTATATGTATAAGAGGTAAGATGTGCACGTGGTCAAATATTTTGATTTTTCTTTTAAATTTATATCTTCACTATAAGTGCATTATGGACATAATTGTTTTATAGGTTGACTTTGTTTTCTGGATAGAAGAATGAGAAAGTTAATAAAAAAGAAATAAATAAATTTAGAAGAAAGTATATTTAAAGAAACTTTGAGTATTTACATATAATAATACATAAATACAAGAGTGAAATGAGTAGAAATAATCTGCCTAATCCATGATTAAATCAAGATCGATGAATAATTGACCAATTCCTAGTTGCTATTGTAGCCATTATCTAAATAAATTATTTTAATTAAGTGACGCGTGCGCGCGCGCGCACACACACGCAAATATACAGAAACACATACATACATACATACATACATACATACATAAATACACACGTATATGTGTGTACTAAGATATTTATTAATGTATACAATTTATGAATAAATGGCAACTGAGGATGTATTATAGTATATGTAAATGAAATACATGTTTGTTTCTGTTGCAAAAGTTAACGTGTAGATGATGTTCATAAATGAGTTCTAAATTATAACATTGTTCCTTCTTAAGTTTGTTTTATCAAATTTCATAATATTTTCTTGCCATTCAAATTCACCTTATTTGACTAAATTTTGTGAAGCTCCAGAGTTTTTTTTATAAATTAATAAAATTTTAGGAATCTTTTTAAAGTTCCATGCTTATATTTACTATAAATGAAAATTACTACTATTTTATTAAATTTGGGACATTTCTATGAAATTTTGAAAATGTTTGTAATTTTGGATTTTTCTACAAGTTTTTTAAATTTTAGGATTTTTCTATAATTTTTTAATATTTTGAAGCCTTTTCAATTTCGGTAAGTTCTATGTGCTATTTTGTAAAGTATATAATTCCTAAAGTCTTTTGGATATTTTTAATAAATTTATAAGTTAGTTATTTTTATAAAAGTCTTTAAATTATGGAAGTCTTTTGAGTATTTCTATGTTTTGGACAAGTTCTATAGATTTTGGATATTTTCTAGCTTGGTTAATCACATATTATTAATATTTGTCTTCTTAATGAAGATGATTTAGGATGTGAGAATATTTCATAATATTATCTCATTACCTTTATCTTTATTTTTTAATTTAAATATAAATGAACAATAAAATTAAGAGTTCTATTTTTTTACTTGTTGATTAACAAATTTAAATCTTTAGATTGTTGAAATTATAAATCTTCATATATTTTCTCTAGTAAATAAATTTTTTAAGTTATGAGATTTTATATTTTATAAATTTCTTGGAATTGGAGATTGAAAATTATCTATAACTTGTATCTTTTTAAAGATATTTCAATTAATTAGAACATCATCACAATGAAATCATGTTAAAGATATTTCTATTAATTATGATAATTGGACATGTGAAATTCTTTTAGATTTTTTTCAAATTCTGTAAAATCTATACTTTTCTATAAATTTAATTTGTAGAATCTAGAACTTTTCTGTAAAATTTTCAATACTTTGAAATCTTTTGGATTTTGATCTAATATATATAATTTTTGAAAGTTTTTGAGGCGTTTCTACTAATTTTATGAGTTGATTTTTCATATAAATATTCAAATTATATTTATTGAGTATTTCTATAAATTGTGTAAATTCTATAAATTTTGGATATTTTCTAGCTTTGTCACTCACACATAACAAATATTTGTATCCTTAATTATAAAGGTAATATTTAGGAGGTGAGAATATTTTATAATACCATATAATATTTATTTTTATTATAAAATTTAGATATAATTTATATGTCAAGCACCAAGTTTAAATCTTTAGATTGTCAAATTTTAAAATCCTTCTCTATTCATTTCTCATAAATAAATGATATTTTTTTTACGCTTAACTTAGGCCAATTTCGCATTACCACTCTTAATTGCTCAATATGAAGAAAATCACCCCAACATAATTTAATTTTGATCGACAAAGTTTAATAAAATTTAACTTTGCTATAAATTCAATAAAAGTTAATATTGATATACTAAATTTCAATAAAATTTAAGTTTGATTGATAAAGTTAAAAAAAACTAACTTTGTTATCCAAATTTCAACAAAGTTTAATTCTAATACCAAATTTTAAAATTTGAACATGTATGGGTAAAACCATCCAAGTATTAATTTATGCATAAAAATTGGGTGAAAAAAGGTATGGGTGGTTCTATGTTAATGAAATAGTAGTTAAGGGTGGTTTCATGAAACTTGAGTAACTAAGGTAGTAACGTGAAGCAGTATCTAATTTACGTGTGGTTTCCTTAAAACGGTCTAAATAAATTTTGCAAGTTCTTAGATTTTCTATTTTATAATTTATGAAAAAGTGGTTGAATGTGGAGATTGAATAATTATCTATAACCTAATATAATTTTTAATATAATTTCAAAAAAGTATAATTTTTAATATTCGTAAATTAAATCTTAGCTTATACACATATTAATTATGATAGGATAGAATAATTAAAGTTTATACTTATTAATTAGAGTTAATTATGATAATATTTGATAAGATAATAATTTAATATATAAAAGGATTAAAGGTTGTTGATTGACAATATATCAATTCAAATTCCTTATTAAGAACAAATTTTCAAATCAGACCCATTTCAATTTTTTTATTTAAACCGATCCATTTTTTTTATCAAAACCGACCCGATTTTGTAATTAACAGCTTAATCACCATCCTAAACAGTCAGGGTTGGCAACCCCAACTATTTAAGAATGTGTTAAACCCTAATTAGAAGCTTTAAACCCTAAAAATTAATATCCTAAATAGTCGGGGTTGCCAACCCCAACTGTTTAGGAAGGTGATTAAGTAGCTAATTACAAAATCGGGTCGGTTTTGGTAAATAAAAAAAGGATCGGTTTAAAAAAAAATAGGAATATGTCTGTTTTGAAAAATTCTTCTCCTTATTAATTTTTGAGTGACATAACATCAATTCAAATGATTTGATGGACAGATCAAACTATTAAAGAAGGGACCAATCCCAAAGAAAACATTAAAGTCGCTTTGGTGTCTCAAAAGTTTTTTTTTCATTTTAACTTTGATATCCCCAAAGTATTTTCCGAACACCTTGATACCTCAAAATTCACATTTCTCTTTGATACCAACATCCAAATTTCATTAGATTTTTTATGAAATTTATTACATCTGTCCACCACTAAATTTCCTTTCAACGGGGTGAAATGGGCCTAAATGTAAAACAAGTTTTAGAGAAAATCTAAAACCATATGGATAGGGGTGCGAAACTATAAAATCATACTCCCTTTAAAAGCACGAGTTCAGAAAATCTTTTTTAGACAAATTGTAAAACCCCATAAATTTTTAAATGGGTATATTGAATTACTAGCGAGAAAATAATAATAATCACATATGTAATTATGCATACATATATAGAAGGTGTATATCAGTGTTTTGAGAACTATATTAGTGTGCATATGTGAGAGGTTTTGATTGGTGTGAGCATCAGGTTCATAATCATCTCTGTTGACGATTTCTTGTTCTGAGCGGTCGACCGCAGGAGTCATGCCGGGCGACCGCTGATCGATCTCGCACTCAGGAAATTTCTTTCCTGCTGTGCGGTCGACCGCACTGGGCACGGCGGCCGACCGCCCAGCAGACAGAGAGTCTTCTGGGTTTCGGGTCTTAGCGGGTTTCGGGTCGGGTCTAGGGGTTAGTATATAATCTAATGAACCCGGGAGAGAGCTCTTTTGATCTGAAATCAGAACCCTAGCCCCCTCTCTCCCCTAAAACCCTAGTTTCTCACTCTTTGGTGATTTGGAGGAGCTTTGGAGGGTTTTTCTGCGGATTTTTGGTGGATTCAGCGAGAGGGATCATCTTCCTCCAGATCTAGGGCTTCGTTTTCGTCGTAGGCGAGTAACATCTCGCCCAATTTCATCCCTTTTCGTTTTTATGCTTAGATTTGAATTTTAATCCGGTTTTTATTGAGCCCAAATCGTATTTTGTGTAGATAAAGTAGATCTTATGGCTTGAGGTGCAAGAATCATATTTTTCAGTAATAAAAATTTCACTAATGATGTTTAATTAATGAGATTTTGATCTGAAACGCTTTTATGAGAGTTAAACTCATTTTTTATTGTTTAAGAACTTTTAAAATCATGTTGCTTAAGGTTTGGGATTTTTGATAATAAGGTTTTAACCATTTAAACTGGTTGTGTATTGCCATAGTTCACTGTTAAAGGTAATAGTATATCGGGTATAGAAAACCCCAAGTTTTTAAATGAGTTCGGTAGCTGACAGAACCCAAAATGGGGTTCTGTCCGCCCAGCGGTCGACCGCAGAGGACTCAGCGGTCGACCGTCGCGTTTTTCTGCCAGCAGAATTGTTTCTGCCCTTTGGGCGGTCGACCGGCATGACCCCTGCGGTCGACCGCCGCTCAACTTCTGAGCCCAGTGGTTCTCGGGTCTGCGAGCGGTCGACCGGAGTGGGCTCTACGATCGACCGCCGCACAGTATTCTGCTTTATTTGTTTCTGCTGTATCGTACACTCGTTCGAGTGCTTACTTCAATCATCTGACTTTGATCTTCAGTTGTACTAAGCATCTATACATGATAGATGGCCTGAAATACATGCCTAGAATCACACGACGAGTTGAGTGTGAGTTTTGCATAAGTAAACCATACCTTGAATATCGCTAATGCCTGCTCAGTTGCACAGTCCTCGTGTTGGACTATAATCCATAGAAGTCATTGTGTTGGACTATAATCCATTTCAGTCCTCGTGTTGGACAATTATCCATTTATCTCACGAGTTGGGAAATCTCTATATCTAATTCATGTATTAGACATCTTTCTTAACCCTGCATGCGACATTTCACAGGAGTTATGACATGACACTTATGAAGAATATGACACCACATATATTGAGAGTATGATATGACACTCATGTCCAATACGACATGGTATTTATGTGGGACGTTACATAATACAGTATATAAATGTCCTGAGATGGGTTGTATTTCCTTTTTGCTTATTTTCTGTGCACGTATTAGACTCCAGGTTTGGTACTTAGGGATTTTCAATTTGGGATACAAGGTATATACATGAGGGTTTCCTTGTTTGGATTATTTCGCTCGACGTACCTATGCCCGTGTTGAAACTTCATAAGTACTAAGACCTATTGTTTATTGATAGAGTAATTGTTTATATATATATATATAGTGATAACTGTATTTTCTTATACAACGAGGACTTTGACTTTATATTCCTGTATGTTGGATGATGAAATACTATTTTACCTCTATCGTTTCATCAGCTATCTCTTGTAGTATCTCTTACTTGCTTTTGTACCTACACCTATTATTGACCCACTAGAATGATAGAATTGTGATGGTGAAACATGTTATTGCACGGTGTGGTGCATGGAAGGTTTGACATTCTTGGTTTTATCTCGGACTGCAGCCTTGTGTGAACCCAGGGGCGTCACACAAATATACCCCTTTATAGTTTGAACTACCTTATCTATAATCAAATTCTAATTTTCAATGGTCAATATTACTCTTCACTATTTTAAATATTTTATTTATATCTCAATATATCCTAACCATAATCATATCTTATCCTAATCCTATGTGAACCATGTTTAGCTTAACAATTTAAAAAAACTAATATTAATAAAATATATAAAACATAAAAATGATATTAGTTTGTTAAGATAAAGAAATTACAAGTAGATAACATATTATAATACCTGAAGTATTGCAAAAAAATCATATAAAGTTTTAAAATTGCAAAAAAGACCCTGAAAAGTTTAAAATTATAAAACTCATCCAAATGTCTTAAAACTTAAAATAAAAAAACATAAAATTAAAAAATTAACATCAGTTTGTAAAGAATTTAAAATTTACAGTTAACACCTCAATGTCTCAAAAATTATAGAAACACCCTCAAAAGTTTAAATTACAGACAAGCACATTAAAATTCTAAAATTTTAAAACTTACAGACAACACAGATGAATTCAAGAGATTACCATGATACACCTAAAATTTTTAACATTTAAATTTAAATTTTTTAATTAACACCCTCAATATCTCAAAAATTATAGAAACACCTTCAAAAGTTCAAATTATAAAAAGCCACCCTAAAATTCTAAAATTTGTAAATAAAATAAGATGAATTCAAGATATTACTCTTAGACACCTAAAAATTAAAATTTGCCAAAATTGACCTCAAAATTTTTAAAAAACTCCTTCAAAATTTAAAAATCGTAAAAAAAACTCTAAATTTTCAAAATTGTTAACTAGCACACATCAAATTTGTCGATTGGTAGACCACTGAAATTTAATATTTTTTAAAATTAATCTATAGTTTTAATAATTACAAAAGGCACCCTCAAAATTTTAGAGTTACAAGAAATATACTAACATTTAAAAAATTACCACCAACACATATAACATAGAATTTACAACTACCAAACTTAAAAGTAATTTTTTTTAAAAATTCTTTCAAAATTTTAAAAATTATAAATCACACCCTTAAAGTTCAAAACCACAAAAATGGGCTAAAATTTTAAAACTTGGCAAAGAAAAGTGTAATTGTTTGGTATTTTTCATATATATATATATAAATATTATAGATTAAAAATTATCGGCACTATATAAATTAAAGTAATTTCATATAATTTTAGTAATAAGTTGGGGTAGCCAAAATACATTCGTAACATTAATTGATAGATGTTTAAATCCATAGAAATGATAAAACACTATAATATTATACCTTAGCATTAATTGATTTTAATTTAGAAACTTTAATCTTTGACGTTAATAATATTTATAGGGTAAAAGAATACAAGGAATTACATATGGAGAAACTATTAGAATATTTAGAGATAACTTTAAAAGAATTGAGTTATTTCCATTGCAAATGGGAAAGTGATGGAAATAAATCTAAAATTCAGAAAACGTCAATGAATCACTTGAATTGGCATTAACATAAGACATATCTATTAATGAAGCACTGAATGAGTTACATTAAAAAATAATTTAATAACTTTATCCTAATCAAAGAAAAAATCTCCATGGAAGACATAAGAAAAATTAGTAAGTATTCATAAATTCCATACTGTGTTCTTCAAATTAAATATTAATATTATAATCTAAGAGAAATTGGTAATGAATAATGCAGGTATTTAGTTTAGATCTTTATGGAAAATGACAGGGATAGAGCAAAGGTAATATTATTGAAATAACAGAAATTCTTATTGGATGCACATCAGAAGAATTCATTTTAGAGGAAAATAAAGAGATAGCTTCTAATTTATTTAAGTAATAAATTAGGAACACAAAGAATTTTATATATATGAAATTAATATTTATTCTCATTGAAATAGAAAAAAAATCAAAGTCTATATTTTGAGCAGTTTGTGTTGAACATCATAAGTACATTTGACTTCTTTGTAAAGTTAAATGAGATGATAAAAAATTAACGAGCCTAGGAAAGATAATAGCATAAAAAATACAAAATTAGCCTGATGTCACAATTGATGTAGATGATGAAGACAATACTCTAGAATTGTCCGAGAAATAATAAATGATAAACCTGAAGAAGGATTGATCTTAACTCAATAAAAAATAAAATAGAAGAAATAAAAACAATATTTTATGAATATTTTATAGAATAGTTTAATTATTTTGAGTGAAATTAGGAATCTTTAAAAGAGAGTTTCATGAATTTTTTTCAGTACTTTTATATTCTTATGTTGATGTTTTTATCATATAAAAGTATACTAGAGTTAGCATTAATCTTTAATTTATATTTTTTATGAAGTCTATCAATGATTAGGAATAAACATCATAATCTCTTTTGCATCGTTTTAACATACTTTAAATCAATCATTTTGTTATATTGGTTTTAAATATTCACCTTCCTTGTATAACACTATTTTAATATTTTTCACTTTGCAATGTTATACTTTCTCAAATAAAGCTTAGTTTCATATCGGTCAAAAATAATATGAAAATTTAAATTATTTTTAAATTATATTTGTTTTTTGTCAATTCAAATATCAACATGAAAATTTAAATTGGGAATAATCGGGATGTAAAAGTTTAAAGAAAAAAATGAGCACAAACTGCCAAAAATACTTAATCATGGTATTAAATCACGTGCATTGCACGTGTGTAAAAACTAGTAGAATTAAAACCTCTGGTCCCGTTTGGCAAAGGGTTAAGGAAGAGAGATTAAGGAGAAATATTAACATAGTTAGTCCATTGGATAATCTGAAAGACTAAATTATTAACCCGTTATAAAAGTTTTATTTTAACCATTATGATCATTTGTAGTGTTTGGGAATAACAAGGATTTTGATTATTTTCTTTATAATTAGAATGATTAACTCTTAATCCTTCTAAATAGGAGTATTAGTAAACCCATCATTTTGAGGGGTTAACTCATTTTAATCCTTCTAGAAGGGTTAGTTTAACCCTTCTATATTTTTTATGTTTGACAAATTATGGAGGATTAACTCACTTTAACGCTTATATAGATTTTTTGTGTTTGTCGGGTTAAGAAGGGGTTAAGTCTTCTTAACTCCTTACTTACCCTTTGCCAAACAGTACCTTCGGGTATAAAAATATTTAAAAATAGGCTAAAAGGCCAAATTAGTCCTTATGCTAGGGCTTCATAGTTAAATTGGTCACTATACTTTATTTTTTCTCAATTTGATCCTTGTGCTGGGCTTCGTAATGAAATTGGTCCCCTACTTTATTTTTTACTTTTAGCATTTTGTAGTAAACTCCCAATAACTTTTAACATCACACTAAATCCCCCAAAAACTTAAAAAAAACCACACTAAACCTTTAACAACTTTCAAAATCACACTAAACCCCTTATAACTTCTAAAATCACATTGAGCCCACAATAGCTTTTGTAGAAAACCCCCAAAGTTAATATCATTACATTTGACATGGCACATGCCACCCATGTGAGTTAAAAAGACCAAAATACTCCTTAAATTATTAAAGAGAAAATAATATATGAACTTTTTATAGTTTTAACCCTAAAAATAGAAATTCTCATTTTTTGTGGTTCATTTTCCTCTTGCTCGGTTAGCTTTAGGTCACAAACCCTAATCATTTTTTTCTTTTGATTAAATTGTCCTACAATATGATTTTTTATGTTGTTTTCTAGTTCTATATAGGGGATATTTGTAAAATGTAAACTTTATTGGAAATGTTTTGCAATTCCAAATTTATTAAGAGTTTATTGTGATTTGGTGATTTTTTTTGGGGGAATTGGGTGGGTTTAGCGTGTTTTTGAAAGTTTTTTTTTTTTTGGTTAATGAAACTTTATTCATTTCCAAATGAAGAATGTTATGCACAACAAGTTCTCAGAGAGACTGAGATTACAAACAAATACCACTGTTTACTAGAATTTACAGTGTGCACATCCACTTCTTATCTTCATCCGAATGAGGACCATTGAGGATGACTGTTAGTAGGTTGAATTTAATCTCTTTAAACAATTGAGATGCTGGCTTATCTTCTTGTCTGAAGATCCTGAAGTTCCTTTGGCACCAAATGTAATAGATTGTAGAGGTGAGAGCCATTTTCTTAACTTTTTGTTTAAAGCCATTTCCCCTCAAACGATGACAATACCAGTTGATAATCTGATTCCAGCTGGTAGATTGCCATCTAAATTGTAACCAATTCATCACCATGCACCAAACATCCCTTGAGTAGAAGCAATCGAAAAAAAGATGATCTCTGCTCTCTGAACCCGAACACCAGCAACAGGAATTAACACTCACAATATTCCTCTTAAACAGTCTATCTTGTGTGAGTAATCGGTCTTGAACTGCAAGCCAGCTGATAAAAGAATGTTTGGGCATGTTAGAATTATCCCAAACTGTTTTGTGCCATGAAACAGCTGATACAGTAGGGGAAATAGCAGAATACAGCTTTGAGAGCTGTATTTTTGAGTTCCTGTCACAATTTTGAATAAGATTCTTCAGATTCTCAACTCCACCATAAGTTCTCAATGCTTTATCTCTTACTTTCAAGATGCTTTTCCACATCCATGAATCACTACTTTTTGCTTTGACATGCCAGACATCATTATTGCTTAAGTATGAGCCATGAATCCACTTAATCCAAAGACTTTCCTTATTTATATGAATGTTATTGCAGTTGTTGAGTGATTTTTTAAAGTTCTTGATGGGGTCATTTGATATTGAAAATTACTGGGAGTTTATTAAAAAAATTGAAAATTAAAATATAGCTGGAGAACCACCTCTAGCAAAAACTAGGTCGGTTCTGACCCACTTTTGTTTAAGCTGAAAAATAGGTTTAAAACTGATTTTTTTTTAAAACCACCCCTCCCTTATTTAAATGAAAAAAACTAGTTTATCTCAAAATTCTGGCCCAGTTTTGATGGTTTTGTCAAACACACCCTTAGGAATACTTTAGAATATCAAAGTGAACAAATGAGTGAACTTTGGGTGTCAAAGAGAAAATAAGCCGTGAAAACAAACACGCTAGTCAACTGAACTCGGGTTTATACTTGGAGTAATCCGACCCGTATATATATGGCCGTAGAACACGTGTCCTTGTAGTCCGTTGTATCAAACCAAAACCGTGTATTGTATTTGGTACCATTTTTGTCCTTTATTTTGTTTTTTTTTTCTTTTTTCTTTTCTTTTCTCTCCTTTTCTAGTCTCATACTAGTTCTCTCCTTTCTCTCTCGTTTCTGTTTCACTCTCCTCTTGTCCCATCTCTCTCTCTCACTTCTTCTCATCAGAAGGAGAGATGGGCTGTTTCCGTTGTGCTAATAAAGATCCCAACAAAAACGCCAAAAAGAAGGATCAGATCGCTCTATCTCAAGGTATTTTGATGTTTATTGCTCCTTTTTTCATATGGGTGATCTTTAAATCGATTCAATTGGTGATTGTCTCTTGTGGGTCATTTAGTTTTGACCGTATGGAAACGGATTTGAGATGAAAGTTTTGATCTTGTTGCAGTAATTGCTTGATCTGGATGCGTGTCGTTCATTGCTTGTTTGCGTTTGATTGAGATTGCTTTAGGCTGTTTAGGACGTGAAACGTGAATAAAGTTGGGACTTTGATGCGGGTTGAGCCGCAATTTTGTTAGTCTTAGCATCAGAACTTTCATTTTCAACTAAAGGTTACTTCTTTGGGGTTTTAATTTATTTTGTTTTTCTTTTTAAATGAGTGTCAGATGGGCATTATGCATTTGCAATAGCTCAATCAAAGGGAAACCAGATGTTATGGTGATATATGGTAAAATAATTTTATGATTTGTTCATCACTTACATGTACTACTGAATTCAGGACTTCTAAATAAGTAATTCGTGGGATCTAAGAGGGTATGTTATTCAGAGTTCTATTCTATTTTCATAATAATGAGCATTGTAATGTTCCTTGATTCATTTTGCAAGCTAAGAATGTATTATTTCTTTGAGAGAGCTAATTAGAATGTATTATTATTATTATATCCTTTCGAATTCATGTTCGTCGGTTCTATTTTGCTAGCTAAGTGTTGGTTATTTCTTATGAGGGAGCTAAAAATGTATAACTATACATCACTTTATTTGATGTTGTGTCTTATTGTTTGTTTTTTTTATTTGAAATCTGTCTTATTTTGGTTAGCAGAAAAGCTGAAGCCAGCCCCAGCATCGGATTTAAAGAAGCAGAATTCAATAGATCCTAAGAAAGAGATCACAAAGGAAAATTTAAATAGACGGTCTACACACATTTCTGCCCAGACTTTTACTTTTCGTGAATTGGCTACAGCAACTCAAAATTTCAGAGCCAATTGCCTCGTGGGAGAGGGAGGATTTGGCCGAGTTTATAAGGGCAAATTGGAGAGTGTCAACCAGGTAATTTGGCGAGTCTTGTCAATGTTTGTGGCTTTGGTTAATACTTTTGCGTTTAATGACCAATTAAATCATGAATATGGTTCACAAATTTCAGTTTCTTTGAACCCAATAGTAATTTCTAGTCATTTCTTTTAAGTCCATCAGTGGGTACATATATTTGATAGGTTTCTTTTTCCTTAAATTCAACATTTCAAGGAAAAGGCTTGTTATATTGCATTCTCAATTTCAGAGATTTTTTTTTAAAAGCTAGAGACTTGTAATATGTGCAAGATGTTACGTAGCTCATTATGTTATGTTATGACCATGACATGAATTATTCATTGTTTGTTGTGCTTTTGTCTGTAGATAGTGGCTATTAAGCAGCTTGATCGTAATGGGTTGCAAGGAAACCGGGAATTCCTGGTTGAAGTTTTGATGTTGAGTCTACTTCACCATCCTAACCTTGTTAACCTAATTGGTTATTGTGCCGATGGAGATCAAAGGCTCTTGGTTTATGAATACATGCCATTAGGATCATTGGAAGATCATCTCCATGGTATGTTATAATTTAATTACTTAGCACAACATCCACATGCAATAGTCTTTTTTAAGTAATTGTTCAGTGTTACTAAATTTATTTGAAGTTTTGTATCTAAAGTTATCACATGCAGAGCACATAACAACTTAAATGTAGATGTTGTCGGTCATGGAGTTACTTAAGTTAGACAAGTTCAGGGGAATTTTCTATGATCTATAAAGTTTCAGGGGAGGGAGGGGGTTGTAACCCCCAAACTTCGGGGGTTTTGTGAAACACCAAAGTTTTATTCATCTGATTGTGTTGGTTATGGCAGATCTTGCTGCAGATAGGAGACGACTTGACTGGAACACAAGAATGAAAATAGCTGCTGGTGCAGCTAAAGGATTAGAATATTTGCACGACAAAGCGAACCCACCAGTTATATATCGTGATTTGAAATGCTCCAACATTTTGCTTGGAGAGGGGTTTCATCCAAAGTTGTCTGACTTCGGATTGGCAAAGCTCGGTCCTGTTGGTGATAACACTCATGTTTCCACTCGAGTGATGGGTACTTATGGATATTGTGCACCTGAATATGCTATGACCGGGCAATTGACACTAAAATCAGATGTCTATAGTTTTGGGGTTGTTCTTTTGGAGATTATTACTGGAAGAAAGGCCATTGATAATTCAAGATCTGGCGGAGAGCAAAATTTAGTTGCATGGGTAAGAATTTTGCTTAATTATGCGGTTTTCTAATTAGATTATCCTCATATCGTAAAGGATGCTCTTTAAAAATAAGGTTCAATTCTTGCTTGAAGTTTACATTTCTGAACCTTACCTAGCAAAGTATGCAGTCTTGACGTTCCCATGAAGAGAAAGACAAATTGCAGGTCCTTATTCACTTCCTTTCCCACCCTTTTTACCCTCATTTGTTTATTTTAATTATCGTTGGCTCGTGCAATCAACTTCACCTGTATCCACCTTTATATATCATATACAACCATACAAGTAATAAAGATCACAATGAAAAGCTAATCATACTAGTATGCTAATAAAATCTAAGATTGTTACTCCAAGATACTATGTTATTGTTTGCGCTTGGGATTTTCAACTAGGGCTTGTCATTGGCAATTATTGTTCCCAAGATGATTATCTGTCCTTTTGGCCGAGGGAGAAAACTTCTATGCAGAAAATAATTTCCTTTTAGGGTTAACTGCAAATACATTCCTTGTACTAAGGGGATGTAACCGTTTACACCCCTAATTATTTTATTAGCACTTATACCCTTGAACCTCACACCTCATATTTCTTCCATTAGGTTGGGATGTCCCGTGGGAACCGCATGCGACGATAAATACCTTTTTGCCCCTGATTTTTAACTAAAAAAGATTGAATATATCTGTAAACTTGGGCCAAAAGTTACCACCATCTGAAGTTCAGCGGGAGTAAGTGCTGATGAATAGTTGAGGGTATAAGCAGGAGCTCAAAGTCAGATCAGCCTCTATCGATAATTTTTTAATTAGTCCTTAACTAATATTTTAACCCATTGAGCCATAGTTGTTCCCAATCAATTTAGCCTCCATGGTAGTTCCTCTTCCAGAAATATTCCCACTTTACCCTTGACAGAATAGTATTTTTGGCTATGTTTAGGGCGGAGAACCAAGGGTTTAACAATTAAGAAATGTCAGATAAACGTTAGGGGCCAGTCTGACTTTGATTCCTATAAATAGCTCTACCTAGTTGTACAGTTGATGTAGCTGGCACTTAACCATTGTTTTTCTACAGCATTCTGAATCCGCCTCAACGATATTCATTTTTGATTTCAGGCTCGCCCTCTTTTCAAAGACAGAAGAAAGTTCCCTCAAATGGCCGATCCAGCCCTTGAAGGTCGATACCCTTCAAGAGGCTTATACCAAGCGCTTGCCGTTGCTGCAATGTGCGTTCACGAGCAGCCCTCATTGCGTCCTCTTATAGCTGATGTGGTCACAGCCCTCACTTACCTCGCCTCTCAAAACTACAATCCTGATAACTCTTGATGAAGGGAAAAAAAAAGGTTAGTCTTAGGAAAGTTTGCCATTTTTGGTTCTTGTACATGTGGTTTTGGGTCCTATATTTATCGCATTTTTTTTTCTATTGCTATGGTTTTTGGGGAAAGAAATGAAATGAATGTGGTGTGTAGAAGTGTATGATGTCTTTATGGTGGACTTAATGGTTGTTTCACAAATTTTTAGTATTGGGTATCAAATTAGATTCCTGCCAAAATTTCATTTTCAGACAGGCGAAGTCTGGTTCTTAGTTCATCTGACTGCACATGCATATATATTTTAGGGTTTTCTCTATATATAAACCCCTTAAACATGCGTATTTGAAAAACTGCCCCTAAATCGCAATACTTGCAAAGCTACTCCAACATCATCAGCTATGGGGAAAAAAATACCCCCAAATCATCAACTTTGATGTGTTAATTTGTAACTGCAATGTATAAGTAAATAGTCAAACTTTTACTTTTTCGTTACCAACAAAGTTGATGATTGTTGATTTTGGTGGTGTTTCTATTTTCTTTTTCCGAAGTTGATGGTTTGGGGTAGTTTTTTAAATATGCATGATTTGAGGGGGTAACTGCCTCCCTTTATAGCTGATGTGATCGCAGCACTTACTTCCTCTCAACGCAACAATCCTGATAACCCTACTGATGATTAGTTGCGATGCTCTTCAAGTAGGATGTATTCTCTTTTCTAAACCTTTTTTTTTAAATGCTTCTTTTAAGTTTTTTCATGTAATCAAGCGGCTTCTCAGCTTTCACTTCTCCCCAAAATAATTGAAAGTGAATTGTGTAATCATAAACCATTTATACTTCGTAATCATAAACTATTTTATTAGCACTTATGTCCCCTAAACTTTGTGCTGCATTATTTCTGATGCTAGTTTGAGACATAATATGAGAACCACATGATGATAATGTTTAACAAATCCTTGAAATAGGCCATGTTTTTTGGATAAGTTCTTTATTGGCAAAAACTGGGCCAACTCTGGGCTATTTCTTTTTTCTAAGCCCAAAGCTTAGGGTCCGTTTGGTTGCAAAAGAGGCTTGGTGAAAGCCTGACAAAAACTACTGTTTTCCTGAGCTTTCAGCCTAAAACGCATCTTTAAGAGGCGTTTTGGGCTGAAAGCTGACAAAAACAGTGGTTTTCGTCAGGCTTTCACCAAGCCTCTTTTGCAAACAAACGCCCCTTAAATAGGTTCTTTCTTGATTCACCCTCTCTTGGCTTAAGAAAAGAACCAGTTTACTTCAAAACCGAGCTAGGGTCAATCCTAGCTTTTCAGTTTGGAGGAGTTTATTAAATAGACTCTTAGTTTAATCAAAACAAGACTGAATTGTCCTCTAAACTGAGGGCAAAAGACTAATGACATCTGAATGTCGATGATGCGAGTACCCGATAGAAAAGTTTACGAGGTAATAAATGACTTATTTATCGTAGTACAAGGGATATTTTTCTGTAACATATGAGCTCTTCACATAACACAAAGATCACTAATGTCTACGGATGCAAATAGTCCGATACTAGTTGTATACGATGCTTACAATATTCGTACTTGCTTACTAATTATGGATACAGAGACGGATACAAATATTGTCTTGGTAAGGAAAATCATCCGTAACCGTCAAAATTGAATATGAATATGGATAAAATAAGAGAAAACGTATAATGATACAAATCGGATATGAGAAAAAGATGATACGTTGTGATAAAAGCTAAGATTAGATCTTTAGATCATCAAAATTAATCTCACATCCATCAATCTAGTGGTCAAAACAATTATTATTGTATGATCAACAAGTACTCAGATATCTCATCCCTTATTGTATATGTGTCCGTATCTTATTAGATATAGATATTTGGGTATCCATGTTCGTATGAGAAGTATATGGATACACATCTGCGGATACCGATATTTGTTTTGTACCCTATTGTTTTACCAGAATAAAATATGATTAATGCGTTGAGTATGCATGATTTAGAGCAGGTTT
>NC_033798.1:8944518-9003187 GCF_001876935.1 Asparagus officinalis
AAAATTCTAAACACAAGGTTCAGACCTGCGTCCAAAATTTTTTTAAAACACAGGGTCTGAACCTACGTTGAAATTTCAGAAACGATGGAACTAGCCATACGTTTAATTGGAACACGGATCGCCAATCAAGGGTTGAAAATGAGAGATCTCTCAAATCGACTTCCAATGGGTCAATCTTACCATTGGTTGAAGGAACTAGCGACGAAGGCGTGAGAACTTGATCATCCCCGGAGGCTCTAGCCAAAGGAACATCCGGAGCTTGGGCGGTCTTCGATTTGGAGGCCATTTTCTTCTTGGGTCCCATGGCAACCGTGAAGTGGAAGACGAAGATGGGCGGAATATTCAGGAACGGACCCTTTCTTCCGTTGAAGCGCTGGAGAAGATGAACAGTAGCCCTGTTTAGAAATCAAACAAGAAAGGGAAAAGTCGAATGACTTTTTGATTTGACCTCAGTGGTCCATTTATAAACAGCTGTAGCTGTCAAATCGAAACGAGATTTTAGGTAAAATCTCACCTGAAACGTGATTCTCGCGTTTTCAAATGAAGGGGAGGAGGGGTTTTTCAAACTACCAAACGCACCCTCACGGTCAAACAGTCGAACGCATGATTTAGACATGCGTTCTGATGACTGCACTCACATAAATAACACCTTCAAAGGGGTTAATATTCCAAGCAATAATCAGACTGCTGAGATCATTCTACCCTAGACAAGCTGATCGAGAAGAGTCTTTCGAAGCTGTCCTCCTGACTAAGCTGGGGATGAAAGTCTGTTCATGCAAGCTGAGGTCCAAGCCATTATTGACAAAGCAAACAAGAAGGAGGGTGTCGATGGAATTTGCCTAAAACCCTGAGAGGCTCTATTCAGTCTACGATGGAATACATTTAATCAGCAAAGTTTTGGGATCCAAAGTATTCCGAAAATTCGTCCCAGTCAACCGCGAACTTTCGAAAACTTTGGAGGGGGTTCTGTAGGCTGTCTAAAAATCACAATGGATAGTTGAGTCTCCATCGAACACTGATGATGGAAGTTACAATCTGACGACTTCCAGAAGGCTACAATTCGAAGATTTTCACATGTCAAAGAGTTAAAGCAAAGATTACAAAACGACAGTCTATTAGCAATACTCTGACAGAAAGGATTACAAATCGACGATCTCTTCAAACCAAGACGTGGAAGTCCTCCCCGCGTACCATCATCAAGACACTACACCGATTCAATCACCTACGCCGCTTCAACAGCTATAAACACGAATGCAGCTTCTTATGTGAGATGATTGATCTTGATGGCTGCGACAACAACATGACTGATATCATGTTAGCAACCATTAGAGGTGCTGATGAGCAGTGTAATGATATTCGACACACTCAGTGGCGATCATGACCTGCAGTTGATAAAGCGTTATTGAGATGCCTCAATTGTCACAGATGGCCTGAATAAGACCTTCTTTACTGGCCTTTGGTGTCATCCATATATAAAGACAGAGAAATCTAATCAACAGCTCGAACGCAACTCCAATCGTTACCAAGCACAGCCCGAACGCAGCTTATCAACCGCTGCCCAACGCAGCTTATCAACCGCTGCCCAACGCAGCTTATCAACCGCTGCCCAACGCAGCTTATCAACCGCTGCCCAACGCAGCTTATCAACCGCTGCCCAACGCAGCTTATCAACCGCTGCCCAACGCAGCTTATCAACCGCTGCCCAACGCAGCTTATCAACCGCTGCCCAACGCAGCTTATCAACCGCTGCCCAACGCAGCTTATCAACCGCTGCCCAACGCAGCTTATCAACCGCTGCCCAACGCAGCTTATCAACCGCTGCCCAACGCAGCTTATCAACCGCTGCCCAACGCAGCTTATCAACCGCTGCCCAACGCAGCTTATCAACCGCTGCCCAACGCAGCTTATCAACCGCTGCCCAACGCAGCTTATCAACCGCTGCCCAACGCAGCTTATCAACCGCTGCCCAACGCAGCTTATCAACCGCTGCCCAACGCAGCTTATCAACCGCTGCCCAACGCAGCTTATCAACCGCTGCCCAACGCAGCTTATCAACCGCTGCCCAACGCAGCTTATCAACCGCTGCCCAACGCAGCTCAAATCTTCCAGAAGCAGAAAAAGGAGGATTGACTCCTTACACAGTCTGGGAAATCAACAAACGGAGGATCTCTAAACCATCGATATTTGGCTTATCAACCGAATTATTTTCGGTTCCAACAACTCTATCATTAGAGTTTGTTACTTGTTCTGAATCACAAAACTCGGCAAGAGTTATCAAACCGGCCAAGACAGTTGTTCCAGTGAGTATAGATATTCGGATCGTCAACGAGAAGCAAACTCGACGCAAGCATTCGAGGGAGGCATCTCATCGCTACCAAGAAGAACCCAGAATTAAACAAAGGGGAGAATCCAGATCATTCTCTTCTCTTTTGCAACTAGGAATCCAAATTGTAATCGAGAGTTGAGAGAGTTGTAATCATTCTTTTTCTAAACAGTTAGAGAGAATAAAATCAAACGCAATTCTTTCCTTATATTCTTTTTATTACAAAATTTCCCACAAACAATAGTCCATTTTGAATGATCAAATCTATCAGTTGTATCAGAGTATCATTGATTCTAACTAACTGTGAGAAGAAAAATAGCAATCATCTTCTTAACACTAATGTGGTATGTGTCCTGTATATGGCCCCGCTGTCTCAAGATATTTCATAACTTCACGAAGCAATCTGGGTATATGCGGTAAATTCTACGAAAATCTTATGGATGATTATCCATCTTGGACTGTAAGTATGTGAGACTAAGATCTGTAATACCGTGTCGAGGACAACTGAAACTAAGCGTATTTGCTATGAACTTCTGTGATAGAAGTCCTGTTATCTTTGTGATCAGATCTGCAGCATCAACTACTAATCTAATTATGTGAATCAAAAGATTATCATCGAAGTCCTCATGATGAAAATATAATATGGGCAAATTTTGATTTTCCTCCATCCTATTAGTTAATATAACCAATGAGATAGAATCAATTTACATCAAACTTATGTGCATAAGATATAAATAAAGCACTCTATTATTTGCACACAAGGGGAATGATAATTTTTTAAGGGAATGATAATTTTTTAAATGTGTATAGTTTATTTTATCAAAAAAGATGACTGTAAATGAACATGTATTAGTTACCAAACTATTAAAAATTATGGTGTTGTATGCTAATTATTAATTACCAAACTATTAAAAATAGAAGAAAAACATAATATTGCACTACTCTCATCTACAAAAAATGTAGGAATCATTTGTTGGGATGATACATAGAGAAACTCCATCCATTAAATGCACCAAACTAAGATAGCTTACAAGTCAAATAAGATAATAACAAAACATAAGCAAATAAATAAAAGCATAACAATAACCTAAAAATAAATAGTTTTCAAATATTTTAATAAAAGAGTTTTGGCAAATTGAAATGACACTGATCCTAAAAATACTTTCCAAATCTCAGAAAAAAACATGACATTATCCCAACTTTCACCTACTCAATAAAAAATAGTTTGATAATATGAAATTCCACATAATCCTAACACCATAACAAATCTCAAAAAACATAGCAATATCTTAAACTCCTAAACTACCACCTCTAAACATCTCCACAGAAATTAGAATCATAATATGCACCATTTGGATTAGAATTGGCATGAGTCCTATCCTTACCATCATTTATTATCTCATCGGTCAACCTAAAATATAGAAACTCATTGCGGTCTTTTGCACCCTTGTCAATAAAGGCATCCTTCACGTCTTGTGGGATATTATCACTGAGTATATTCTAACTTTGTGGCTTAGTCAATTTATAAGTAGACATAACAGCATCAACCCATTCTTTATTTTGACCTTTTCTTATCTTCCTCAACTCATCAACTAATTCATGAAAAGCTTTAACTACAATGACAACTCCCTCTCCTACCTCTTGCAACGATAACTGGAAAGATGCAGAGGACGTGGTTGTAGTACCAATTGACCTACTCCTTCGTTTACCATTATTCAAAGTGGATGGTCCAGAACCACAAATGGCACACTGTCAGTGGGAACAGTGGTAACATATTGCATATTTACAGTAGCATCTCCTCCATTCGAAGATTTCATCTCAGCATCAGCACCAAATATGCCCTCCCCAACCACTTCCTCTAAGCGTGCTCCATCCAAGCCATTAGAGCCTAAACATATAGCTCCTCTGCTAGAAGCTTCATGGTCTCCGCATACCATCTATATATCCTCAAAATTCTCAAGCAGATTATCCTTGAGATCTGGAGTATTTGGACGGGCCTACAACATTATATATGAAAATAACTAATATTATGTCCAAGTTAATATATATGAATAACATGACATAAACCAACCTCTAAAATGTCATTCCACACTTCGTCCGGACAAGTAAATTTATACGTGCTAGGGGCCCAACCAAAACCAGTGTCATTCTTCATCAAGATCTCCACAAGTGCAAACTTTCTCTTTCATTCCTTTATCTTGTTCATTATAAGATTATATCTAAAATCTTTTTCAAAACTTTCAACAGAGGAGGTATCACATTCCTCATAATCACATGCTTTTTAAAACTACCATTTGCTTGATTATTCTTATTCTTAACTTCCTCCACTAACAGTCTAAGCAATTCCTTAGCCTCTGCTTCGGTCTATGTCATATACTCCATCCTTGCTCTTTTCTGTCCCTCACTTCCTAGACCTTAATATATTTCTTCATCATCATGACTCTGTGATCTTATGTCCATCCTGTAACAAATTCAAAAATATTCTTTTCAAAATCTCAAATATAGAATTGGATTAAAATATATGTGCATCTAATAAAAAGAAAATACATATATAATAATAATAATAATAATAATAATAATAATAATAATAATAATAATAATAATAATATGAAAATACACATGTATTAATAATATGATTATTCAATTATTTACTTTAAATATAATTAGCTAATCATCCTAAATATACATGACTAAATAACTGTGATATGCAACGATAACAAATCAATAGCCATGGATCACAATTACTGCCAAGTTGCATATATGTAGGATAAGCAATACTTGTAACAAATTCAAAAATATTCTTTTCAAAATCTCAAATATAGAATTGGATTAAAATATATGTGCATCTAATAAAAAGAAAATACATATATAATAATAATAATAATAATAATAATAATAATAATAATAATAATAATAATAATAATATGAAAATACACATGTATTAATAATATGATTATTCAATTATTTACTTTAAATATAATTAGCTAATCATCCTAAATATACATGACTAAATAACTGTGATATGCAACGATAACAAATCAATAGCCATGGATCACAATTACTGCCAAGTTGCATATATGTAGGATAAGCAATACTTGATTTTGACAAACTTGTTGGGAAAAATCTAAAGACTTGGTGAGAAAAATACCCAGCTTGACATCAAATAAGAGTAGGAATCAGTGACATAGAGTAGAGTATATATTAGCATTATCAAAGTGCATGAAAAAGATACATAACACCGGGACCACGTAAAACAAAGTTCATGTTCAACATTCACTAGCAAGAGTTCAACCTTAATTACATATAAGAATTTATAATTTACTAACATATGATAATCACAGAGCATGCACAAAATGGTATGTAACAGCCAAAAAAGTAAATAAAAAAAATGCATAAGGTAGTAGTAACCATTTTGGTATTCCTACAGTAGAGTGCATCATATAGCATGAGCATAGTATACCAAATAAAAAACCTGTTATAGCATAGGATAAGTATAAAAAAATATTTAAAGTTTGTAATAATATAAAAAATATTTAAAGTTTGTAATTAAAATAATTATCACAATCCAAAAATCATCCTATAACGTCATGCATGAACATATAATGTATAAATAGTAAGAGCCACTTAATTAGGACAGGCTAAACGTATATTAACAAACTAATTACATGCATCAAATACTCATTTTTTAAAATTCCTAAAATAGTATAAAATCACAGAGAACACATCATTCATCACCCATTTTCCTATGCACAAAAGTTACAGTAGCATGTATTCAAATACTTAACAGTTACTATAACATAAAACCTAACTTTATATAAATCCTAATCATAAAAGCTTGCATATCATGTCTAATTTAAAAAGGAATCAATTTTTTGATCTAATAATTAAAGAGTATCAGCTTTTTAAGTTCTGATAAAAAAAGAGAGAAAAATTAGAAATACCTGTGAACCGAGGAGAAGCGATATTCTTCTAAAGGTCGCAGTTTTTCCCAATTGATTCTTTATCGGTCTTTAAGGATAATTTCACCAAAAAATATCACAGTTCTAATTCTACAAAGGTTCTACTTGACTAACACTACAAAAAAATATCCCACTTCCTGATTCTATATGACTAAAATTTATCCCACACATTATCTCAGTTCCAATTTTAAGTTCTAGGTTACTAACATAATATTTGGTTTATAAAAAAAATTATTAACATAATATTGGCTAAAACTTTTTAACAAAAATTATTAACATAATATCTAGTTTATAAAATTACATTATTCATATCTTTTGAAAAAAATCAATTTATTTATTTATTTCCTGCCTTGTGAACATTTATAAAATGGATTTACAAAGAATGTATCTTTTTAAAATTCTATTTGAAGATCTTTTTTAAAACTGTAATAGAAAAAACTTGTGTAACGATATTTGGTTATATTTTAACAAAGGGTTTTTCTAACAGGTGCCCTAGGGCATCCATTAATTTGGATATACAGTATCATATCTGCTAATGACCCATTTTTATTTGTTAATTGCCAATTAAGACTCCCCTTGATCTGTGCTTATTTTCAATTTACTAAACCCTCATATTCATGGCAAACAACATATTTTGGACATTATTAAGTCTCCAATGAAATTTATATAGTTAAGGTAAAAAATTCCATTTAATTTTTCTTTTAAACTTCCCTCCAGATAACATTTTCCTTTCCACAAATATAAAGAAAAAACTCAAATTCTCTTCATTTATATAGAAAACATAACTAAAACAAAAGAAGTTTCATAATATTGTAGTTTAAATGAAAAATCATAGTTCCAAAATAAGTTAAGAAATTCTTGTTGAAATTAGAAAATATGTGTTGGGCATAGTTCAAATACTTATTTGACTTAATGTAATTTGCACATAGTTCTTTTTTAATTACTATTTGGAGGGGAAATATTATTGAGAGGGAAGTTAAAAAGAGATAAATAGAAATATTTTCCTTATTATTTTAATTTCTCTTTTAGTCTTGACAATGTCCACTATATGTTGGGTTTTAATAGAAGAAAAATTCCCCAATGACCCAAAATATGGGACCAACATGGGGGACAGGTGAGGTGTCCCCCTCCTATTGTATAATGAGTTGATCATCATTAATGATGGCCAACTCATTATGCAATAGGAGGGGGACACCTCACCTGTCCTCCATGTTGGTCCCATATTTTGGGTCCCTGTAGCAAAGAACACGAGCTTAGAAAATTGACAATAAGTAAAAATTAAGGGAAGCATTAATTGGCAATTAGAAACTAATAATGGGCCATCATCATATATGGTATGCTAGATCCAAATTAACTGGGGCCCCAGGGCACCCGTTAGAAAAACGCTTTAACAAAAATGGTTTTTCCTTTTATTTGTTGCCCTCCATGAGAATTTTTAGGTGGTGTTTTTTTTTGAAAGGTAATTTTATATGGAATTCTTTTTGCAGAATTTTTTCTGATCGAATTTTTTTATGGAAATTTTTTCGACGGAGTAGCAAGTTGCTAAATTGATGTCACGTGGATGATCTATTGACAACTGCTTTAAGAGTATAATATAGATTTGCATTAAACTAATTAATGCAGTATGTAATACATTATTTTTAATAGTGTAAATGGGTACCATATTTGGCAAAATTTGACTTTTCATCTTGATGATTATAGCATGGAATTTTAATTAGTTTAGAAAATCTGCTCATTTTGTAGCAAACCATTACGTTTTTTTAGAAATTAACAAATAACCAATCCATACACTCGCGTCTAGCCAAACAATATTTTGTCAACGTAATGACAAGGAGTTGATTTAATTTAGATTAGAAATCTGGATTTTAGCATTTTAATTAATACTTGTCTTTGAGCGTGCTTGACAACTGAAAAGAAAAATAGAAAGTGAATCAAAAATCGAAAAGTAAATTCACTTTCAATTTTCTTTCTTGTATGACACTTGGAGAGTGATGGAAAGAAAAAATAAAATAAAATTATTTTATCATAGCTTAATTTGGTTCTTATCTTCATATAACGAGTAATCAAATAACTAATGTAATGATTATTTGCAAAGGGAGTTCATAAAAAAATTTTGGCGATCTCCTGGTGCACGTTAACAGGCGATTTGTTTGCTATCGTGCGCCCCCACCGAGATTTCAATGGTGAGGAGGAGCAATAACAGCGGGAAAAAGCTACTAAGCTTTGGATTGTGATCTTCTAACTTGAATCTGCTTGTTGCTGACGATAAATCAGTTCTTGGATATTGAAGACGATGAAGATGATTGATCTGATTCGGTCATGGGTTCAGCTTGACCAAAGGGAGGGAAGAAATCAAAATCAATGGAGGAGATTCTGAAATCTTAAAATTCTTCGAAGGATCAAATTCTTGGTAAAGTGGCTGTAGGTTATCTAAAAATCACTACAGATAGTTGATCCCTTATCAAACACTGATGATGGAAGTTACAATCTGATGACTTCTAGAAGGCTATAATTTGAAAACTTTTACGTAGATCGATGAATGTTATAATTTGATGACCTTCACAACAACCGATGAAAGCTCTAGTTCAACAATCTCCACAATCAACATCGGGAGTTACAATCTGACGATGCTCATATTTTCAAGGAGCCAAGATAAAGATTACAAGATGACGGTCTTTGCAACGCTCTAGCAAAAGAGACCACAAATTGATGGTCTCTTCACATCAAAACATAGAGCTCATTCCTGCGTTTCACCACCAAAACGCAGAGGTCATCCCTGCATTACACCATCAAAACGCAGAGGTCATCCCTGTGTTATAATATCAAAACGTAGAGGTCATACTCATGTTTCAGAGTCAAAATGCAGAGGTCATCCCCAGCGCTCCAATTAAAAACATAGAGTTCGTGGACTCAAAACGCAGAGTTCATCTCTGCATCCCAACTCTGCGTTTTAAATTTACAACACTGTGCGAACACTGTGTTTTTATTTAGCCTAAAACAGGCCCAACAATGCGTTTCAAGTCTAAAACTTAGAGTTCGAGCCTAGAACGCTATTTTTGACGTTTGATTCGTTCAAACACGAACTGAACGGTTTCAGAAACCGTCCCCCCCACCCCCCCCCCCCCCCACACACACACACACATTTGGAGGGATTTCCACCCTACTTAGGAGCAGATTAAAGGGGCGATTACACCTCATTCAACCCCATTATAGAGAGAATTAAGGGGACGGTTACACCCTTAATCCCCTATAAATAGGAGTAAACTCAACTGAGTTCGGATCCTTTAATCCTTCGACTTAGAAGTAAAGAAGAGAATGCTGGCATTTTTAGGGGGGAATTGCTAGAACTTTGGAGATCGACAACAGGAGCTTTCTTCATCCTTGGCTTATAAACCGATTTTAGTTAAATCAACTCTTTTATAGAGTTTTAAACTCGTTCAGAGTTATCAACTCATCAAGAGTTAATTTCAAACTTGCTTTACAAATTCTCCATAGCGTCAAATTGTGAGGAGAAGATATCGTTCCAGTGAAGCGAAACGTCGGATCGTCAACGGAGAGCAAACTCGATGCAAGCATTCGAGGGAGGCACTCCATTGCCACCGTGAAGAATCCAGAATTAAACAAATGGGCGAATCTTCGTCGATTCTCTCCTCTTTTATAATCAGAAAATCCAAATTGTAATTAAGATTGAAAGAGTTATAAACATTCTTTTTCTAAGTAGTTAGAGAGAATAAAATCAAACATAGTTCTTTCATCATTTTCATTTCACAAAATTTTCACCAAACAGTGGTAGATACTCCGATGATCGGAGTTCAAGCTCGTCTCTTATGTAAGTCTTCTTTCTCGTGCAATGGGGAAAGTTCGTCTAGGGTTTCTTGGGCAGATGAATCAGAATTGGGGATTGATTCCTCAAACATCACGCTTTTATCTTCAACAAGATTCTGGTAATATCTTTTTGAATTCATATTTAATAGCAGAAGAAGTTACTGTTCAATTAGGTCCTAAAGAGGGAATTCAACCCCCTGTTGAGCCTATTTGTTCTGTTTCTCCTCATGGGGAGACTTCTAAGGAATCCATTAGTTCTTTTCATGGAAATAACCCTAATAATAAAAGCCGGATTAGCCTATTTGTAGATAATAGGAAACCTGGTAATGGGTTGATCCTTGATTACATGCCTTCTGAGGCTAAGGATTTAGCCTCTTTTGATGAAGATGAATGGCATGATGGAGCTTCAATGTGGCAGTTCTCTCTAATTGGTCAATTCTTGGATCTAAATGTTAAATTTAAGGCGATGGACAGCTATGCTCAAAAAGTTTGGTTCCCTATTCCTGAAGTTTGTCTTCTTAAGACAGGTTTATTCTTGTTCAAATTTAATTCTAAGGAAGATATTGTTGGCCTTCTTATTTTGATGATGTTTAACAAATAATTTACGACTAATGTTGTTTGTCTAGTGTTTGTGGTTTTCTATATATTATAGACAAACAATATGTTGGAGGTTGGATAGAATTGCGTCATAATAATCATATCAAATGCAGGTTGGTAGAAATAGTAATTGAAGCCTTGCAATTCAAGTTAAAGATCCAAGTTCAAGCTTCATTCGCAAGTATACCAAGATAGAGCTTCGTTAAAGATCACAAGCTTGGGTATAATTAGTGTAAAACCCCGTAATACTGAATGTTTTGAGATATAATAATAAACATGTTATATTATGATAAATAATATTTATTGATATTTGAGTATTATAGCAATTGATTTGAGATCAATTCGATACATATATATATATATATATATATATATATATATATATATATATATGAGATCATATATATATATATATATATGAATATATGAGTGCAAATGCACAAGACATGCATGAGAAAAAATTTGGGAAAAATAACCAGTTAAGAGTTTATAGATTTTACACAACTATGCACTTAGAATCTGGGAAAACTCAAAATACAAAGGTTGTAGGTATTTTCAGCAAAATTCCAACAAATCTTATATCACCTCATTCTGAGATCGGATACGAAAATTATTGCCAAAATACCAAAGGTTATTTTTCTAGTCAGACTAGGTTTCCTGGTTCGGGTCAAACAGGTTTGTTTCGGGTTTGCCTCTATAAATACATGTGTTTTTCATAAAAATTCCCTTCTTTTATCATATCTATGAACTCTAGCAGTCACTCTCTCCCCTCAAAAACCCTATATCTTATTCTTATGAGTTTTGAGAGCTTTGTGAAGCAAATATCGACAAAAGGGCGAGATCATCGACGTGTGACAAGGGAGAACGGGTGGTTTGTGCTCATGGATTGCTTGTTGTTTATTTCAGAGGCTTGCACAAGAGATTAAGGCAAGATTATCTTTATCCAAACCTATCCCTATAGTTAAATAACTAGTATAGATGATTAATAATATGTTGAATATGTGTTTTCATGCTTTAATCTTAACCTGAGGTGTTAAAAGTCAATTTTTTTTTTTGATAGTAAACCTTAAAACAAATGCTAGATTAATAATCTTTTCTTACTATTTATGATAGTATCATGATCATGATCATTAGGGTTTTTCATAATTTTATTCATATATAAGAAATTTAAGTGATGCACTATATATATGTTTTTCTGCAGAAAACTATAGCACTTATATAATATTTAATTAAGAGTTTAAGATAGCAAACAAAGTCCAATTTTAACCAAACCAGTTTTATATGAAATATATATGTATCTAGTTTCTAAAACAGAAAATCTTTCTTAAAAAGACTTTATATAGAGAAAGATATGTTATGTTTACAAATAACATGTCCTACAGAAAAACGGCTGCACATATATAATGTTTAACTGGAGATTTGAGATAACAAATGAACTCCAAACTGAACCAAACTTATGTCATTTGAAAGATGTGTGAATTTAGTTTTCAAAATAGAATACCATTTGTAAAAATAGTTTTTCTAGAGAAAGATATGCTTGTTTTACTAATAGATATCACGTCTGTTTTTCCTACTCATTTTGTGGAGCTGTGCTGCGCCGTTTTGAGGTACGTTCGCGGAGTTTTGAGCCGCTTGATATTATACGTATAGTCATAAATATGTTATGTTATACATTTAAAAATCCCAAAGGGATTATGATGAATTTTGATTTGATCATATTTGAATTAGATATAGTTCATATACATGTTGGATATCGTTGATGAGCACAGCTTAGTACTATATGGGATAGTGCGTCGAAATACCAGATATACACAGTTTATATATGAGGTGGATATCATTGATGAGCTCAGTTCAGTACTACATGTGGTAGTGCGTCGATATTCCACATGTACATGCCATTGAGTCGGATTTTAAGAGGCTTGATCTAGCCGTCCGTCCCGCACTACGGTGCGATAAGGTTCATGAACCGTATTTCTAGGATGTCTATTTGGTAGTCCATCTCACACTCATATTATGCACTAAGATCACAATGAGACTAATGAGCCGTGTACACAGTTCAGGATACCTACAGGGTAGTCCGTTGCACTGAGACAATTACTTGATAGCCTAAGTATGGCAGATGCCGATTATGAATACGACCTATCATTGAACTATATAACTGAGATACGTTACTTTTAAAAGTATACAAAATTATGTGTTGGTATTTTATTCTATCTACTCAGTGATAGTGGAAGATATTATAAATACGATGTGTTGATATCTTATTTCTTTTACTGTCTTTTTTTTACTTCTTAGTTGGGATCAATGATTAGAGATTCACAATTTGAGACTTATGGTATATACATGAGGGTTTCCTTGTTTGGATTATTTCGCTCGACATACCAGTCTCGTGTTATGGATTTCTAATTATTGGTTTTATTAGATTGTTTTTTCTTAGTTCGGTATTAATATTTAGATATCTACAATTTCAGGCTTATGGTATATACATGAGGGTTTCCTTGTTTGGATTATTCCACTCGACGTACTACGTCTCGTGTTGTAGGTTTCTAAATGTTAATCCTACTTAGATACGGGGAAAATAAATCTAGGTAGACTATGCTTAATAGATAGAGCATTTACTCTATCTAGTAGCCCTTTCCCTGGGGGGGATAGAGGTAATCTTGCTGTAGCGCTCTGACGCTCTTGTTGTTGTTTTTTTTCTTTTAAAAATACCTTTTCAGGTAGTTCGGAGTTTCGGAGAGCCGCAGGATGACGGAGTTAAAGCATAGTCGCTGTCGCGTATTTTTACTTGTAGAGACTCCGCAGTAGTTTTGAGTTTTATCCAGACATTAGAGTTTCATATTCATATTGTAAAGACAGTGTGCCTTAGTACGATTCTTAGTTGATTCATGTTAAGATATTTTTATTATTCAGATATCAGATGTATTATAGTTGAGACATGATTCTTTTCATTTATGAGATATCTCTTCTATATCATGTCTATTACATTTATTCCCTTTATTTTGCCTGTTTGTACCTGCACTTCTATTTGGTTCTACTAGAGGATATTACTGTGATTGATAAAACATGTTTATGCACAGTATGGGTGAATGATAGGTTTGACATCTCTGGTTTTACATTGGACTGCAGCCTTGTGTGAACTCAGGGGCGGCACAGTTTGTATCAGAGCTCTAGTTCCAGTATTCTTAGGATCATCCTGTGTCGAGTCATGGAGCTAGTATAGAGTTTCCTAGGAATCATGTATAGAGTCCGCTAGGAATTCCTAGAATGAGTGAGGACGTTATATACGTATATTCAAAAATTTACAAAATTTTTTTTGGTGACAACTACCTTACTTTGATTGAAAAGTAAATGCATGAATGATAAGTGATACGATTTTTCCTATTAGTATATGTTATGTTATTTATGATTGGGATCTCACTTACTGTGTCAAATAAGATATCATCTTGGTATTATAAACATTGGAACGAGGACGTGGTCGAGGTAAAGCTTGTACCCGGAGAGCTGGGCAAGTAGAGCCCGAGACGCAGTAGGCTCTAAAGTTTCTGATCGACTTGGTAATACCGATTACAGAAGCAGAGACTAGCAACACTCGAAGAGTGAGTAACAAGCCAAAATTTACTCTTTGAAGTTCCACCACCAGTTGTACCAGCCGTACCTATTGAAGAGGTAATATCGAAGATCTCACCATCGCCACATCTATATATATATATATATATATATATATATATATATATATATATATATTGGTTTTATATTTTTCAAGTTTAAATATAAAACAATTGAATAAAATTAGAAAATACATTTTTGTTTCATGTTTGTATATGCATGTATATGATTTCATCTTTAACAAGTTTAAATTTAATGAAATCATATTTGTTACTTAAATTTTTGCATAATATTGAGTTTTTGGTTTATAAAGTTAACAATAATAGTTTATATCTTTTATCAAGTCTATAAAATCATCTTATAAAGTTTCAAAAGTTTGTTTAAATCAAAATGTTAAAAAACAAGTGTGTTGACATTTCATGTGTTTTGACTAGTTTTGCAAAATGATAAGTTTTCACAAATGTGAAGTGTAATTTCAAAAATTATTTTTGTAATATGTTCATTTACATGTTTACAATCATTTCCTTGTAGGCGTCAAAAAATACCAATAGATATCCGAACATAGGAAAAATTACTCAAAAATGACAGATATGAACTGTCTCGCCAGCGAGACAGACTTTGCTGTCTCGCCAGCGAGACAGACTTTGCTGTCTCACCAGCGAGACAGAGTTTGCTGTCTCACCAGCGAGACAGTATTTTACTGTCTCACCAGCGAGACAGTGTTAAAATGGTCAAAAACCACCTCGATAACTGCCCTACACGTTTCCATTAACTGCCAAGGGACGTGGGAAACATCTTGGGCGAAAATCACGTGAATAACTACCAAAATAACGGAGTTTGAAATGTGAAAAGGCAGTTAAAAAACGAAAACTGTCAGAATATTCCACTTCCGAGACAGCATTTACTGTCTTGCGGGCCGATACAGCAAACACTATCTCGCCCAGCGAGACAGTAAACACTGTCTCACGGCCATAACGTGTTGTTTTGTGTGAGTTTTGTGCAGTTATTACCCAGAGGCTATAAATACCCCCTAGGGTCATTTCTGAGGAGGATCGAGCATATTTTCGAGCAATCCAGAGCAGAGAGAGCAGATTTGAGTTTTCGTGTGACTCCTTGAAATTGAGCTTTGACTTGATTTTAAGAAGAACGACTATCATACTTTGATAAGATATCGTTTCAAGTTCTCACTTCGATAAACGAAGTCAAAATCAGTAAACCCCCTTCACGATCTGTGATTCGGCGGTCTACGAACCAAAGCGTTCCCGGCACAGGCAAAGTCCCACAAAAACAAGAATCGATAAACGATTTTTGTGTTATTTTCCAAGAGAGTTGTAATTTGCTTATTTTTCGTTGTAATTCGCTGTAAACAAATTAAGTTTCAATGGAATCTACAATGAAAACAACTTTCGACGAAAACAAACTGGCGACCACAGTGGGAGCCAGCGGCCTCGCTGTCGAGGCCGCGGTGTCGCAACCGATCAAGATTGTTGTCAATGAAGAGATCGAATACGAGTTCGATCAGGCGAAGTTTAAGGAGTATTTATCGTCCTCATCTGCGAAATCTTCCTCGTCTCGCAAATATAGGAAGATTTCGTCTTCTAAGAAAACTTTCAAGTCTGCAATTCCAACAGAGGCCGCAGGCGAAGATTCTAGCCCGATCGTTGCTAAGGAGTCTGCCTGCAATGTTTTTGCTCCAAGTGACTCTGTACCAATTAAGGAGTCATTGAATCATAGCTCGCCGGTGCTGACGAAGAGGGCTCGCCAGAGACAGCGCCAGCGCCGTACTCGACAATTGGCTAAGGCCATGCAACAAACCGACGGGGTCCATTACTATGCGGACTAGAGTCGAGGAAACAGAAAATGAATCAGTTGCCTCAACGGCAAAATAATCACATTTCTGCACAGCTTACAATGGAGGAGTGGACTCTCGTCAAAAGAGCCTGTTCAACTCTTAAGGAACGGATACAAAGACGTCAGGCGAAGGCCGCCCGTGCTCACGCTCTTCGTCAACAAAAACAAGGAATCAAGAAGGAGTTGGTGTCTGAAAAGCCACCAAATAACCGTAAAGTTTGGGTTCCGAAGGCGCCACAAACAGCCGTTCCGGGCCCGTTTAATGTATCACCAGTGAAACCATGGGTTAGTCCAGATTTATCAAAGTTCAAGATCACAATGGCGGATCACCTCGGTCCTTCGGTTGACGATCGAGGCAAAGCCCCAGTCAAAGAACAATCAGATCCAGCGAATAAACCCTTGGTGGTTTCTTAAGCAGGGGGTCGTAAACACCCTCCTGTCAGAACTACACCAGTCCAAAACGAGAGAATACCAGTTCATTCTCGTTTAGGACCTATGAAAACTCCACACCCTCATGGGGGTGTATTTAAAAATTTAACCTTGGATCGCTCAGTGGCGACAACTAGTCGTCCTGTGCATGTTAACAAGGTTCAGAAACCACAGATAGGTTGCTCAAATCACAATAGTGATGAGCTATACTATCAGAGAAATAATTCAAAAAAAAAGGAATGTCCGAGAAAACGAGTCTCATTGCGCTTGCGAGAGACTCATTAAAGCAGTGCTGATAGAATGCGGATGCTCTAAAAATAATTCAACAAGAGTCTCCGTATTTCAAAGATTGTCCAATGAAGCGTCAAGACCCAAAATGAGACGTTTCAACAAGAAAAAACCTGTAATCCGACAAGATGAATTCCCTGAGGTCACTATCAACATGACCAACAAAGGAAAGCAACGGTCAGTTAACCACGACCCTGATTTCTCTCCGGGAGGGAGAATTGAGCGGGGTCTTTCTCAGAGAATGTTGAGGTTACAGAGAAGAGCCAACCTACGTCGAGATTACAAGAGAATGCACGAGGGGTTATCTTCAGACGAAGAATTGTCAGACACTTGTTCCGCTGTCGCTTCAGACGATACCGCGTCCAGTGTTGGGCAAGTCAGAGAATCATTCTCAATCACGTCGGATCAATTGGCTCACATACTACAGGAAGCGTTGGCTAAACAACGCGAGGAAATTAGAGCTGAATTCAAAACCGAGATGGAGTTAACTATACAGCAGATGCGAGATTTGCAGGTTCAGCAACATCAACCGGAATCGAGCCAGAAGGCGGAATCCAGCCGGCGTAATGAAGAAGATGAGACTATCTTTGACGATCCTCCTCCAGATATCCTCCAGATAAAGACAATTCCGAAAGCGGTCCGACCAAGTCATCCACTCAACCTCCGCAAGTTTACTTGAAGAAGAGTGAGGAAGAGGATAAGTCATCCACTCAACCTCCGCAAGTTTACTTGAAGAAGAGTGAGGAAGAGGATAAGAAGATGCATGATCTCTAGAGCAAAGTTAACGCTCTGATGACAGCCTAAAAAGTGAAGAAAACGAGCATTCCATACCCGTACCCGAGGGAGTGGGACTTGATTCCTTATCCCCCAAAATTTAATTTGATTAACTTTACTCCTTTTGATGGCAGGGGTTCACCCACTCAGCACTTGATCTATTTCAAGTCACATCTCAGCGTAATATCCGGGAACGAAGCCCTGATGGTCCCGGAACAAAGCAGTAAACTACCGCGATCCACTCACAGAAGAGTTCATCCTACAGACTTGTCACAACAACTTGTCATTGGATGTGTTAGAGGTAATGGGGGTTGTTCCCTCTAAAACTTGGAAAGAATTGAAGGTGAGAGGTGAGCAAGCTGAACGCTTTCTAAAGAGAAGGAATTTCGAGAGAGGTCAGCCACCGGCTAATAATCAGAAACAAAATTTTAATCCTCGAGGTAGAGGAAGAGGGTTCGTAGCCGCTGTGGACGCACATCAAACGTCACAACAGCCGCCGCAACAACAACCGCAGCAGTCATCCTTCCAGTTGGTACCAAATCAGAATCAACAGCCTCCGAAGCAGTTTAAACCTTCTGAGCCTAGATTCCCGAAGGAGTATTCATTTAAAGATGATGAAGTTCCAGTTATCTTCAAGTACCTACTGGATAACAATAAGATCAAGCTTCCACCGGTCACAAACCAAGAAGAAGCAACGAAGACAAATGACCCGAAGTATTGTGCATATCACAGAAGGGTCCACCATCCCACTAAGGCGTGTTATGTCTTGAAGGACAAAATACAAACCTTAATCGATGTTGGCATCGTGACACCGAAGCCGAAAGAGAAGAAAGTAGGTGCAAATACGGTGTCTATTAGCTTCGGATCAGTTCCTTTATCCTGGTTTCAAGCCGAACCGGTATCAAAGGTCAAGATGCAAACCATCAACGATGATCCTCATGGACAGCGCCAAAAGGGACTAAGTTTCAGAATTTTCAGAGAACATAAAGAGCTATACTTTATCGATAAAGAGCAATACTATGGTCATAAAGCGCTATACTTTAGAATAAAGAGTTGTACTTCCACAAAAAGGTGCTACACTTTAGTATAAAGAGCTATAGCTTTCCAAAATCTGGAAAATTAAGAGTGGATCTCTCGTCAACATGAATACATCATGGAACAACACATTGTATACATCATCACGCATTTACATTGCTCAAAAAAACTAATTTGATTTATTTCACTAAGTTTTGGTATTTTTCAGAGAATATGAAGAGCTATACTTTATCGATAAAGAGCTATACTATGGTCTTAAAGAGTTATAGTTTGGAATAAAAAGCTGTACTTTCACAAAAAGGTGCTACACTTTAGTATAAAGAGCTATACTTTCCTCCATATCCATCCTTCAAACTTTCACCAATAATAACTAAAACCTTAAAAGATACAATCACGACAACTTGAAGCCTTACAAATACTATTTAAAACCATATATATAACCTGAACAATCCGATATAATGTATACTTACAAATAAATATATATATAAGCTGAAAACCATATAACACATAATATCTGAAACACAAATAATATCTAAAACCATATAAAGAACAATCAATTTACTTTTTCCAATGTTGTTGCCACCACTTTTTTAGTTGCATCACCAATCATGCGTAGCGAAGCTTTTTACATGATGTAGGTAAAGAACAGGTTGGCCAGAGCCCAGAATTGAGAAAAAAATTCTTTCACATTCATTGAACCATGCATGTGGAAGATTCTTCAATTTTCACTCCATAAATGATCCAGAATTTTCTGTGTGAAAGGTATATGTTAACATATAAAACACATCTTCATAAGAATATGGGGCCTCATTTTTATGCATATCCTTTCTGATTGAATAACATGCAATTGTGTATCATTAGGACGCATATGAGGAGGCTAACTCAAGATAGACTAATTATTTGGTATATCAAACTTACACAAATCCTTAAAAAATTTAATTATCTCATCAACTAGCTTAATAATGAAAAGTAATCTATTCTTTCACTTTGACTTACAATTAACCAATCACGTAATTTAAGATGGATCCATTAGTACAGCCTATATCAAAGAAGCTAGCATTTTTTAGACTATTACATCTAAAGAGTAAATTATCTACTCATTTTGATACCTAACCTAATGAAAATTTAGTTTTTACTCTCAAGAGTCCTACTTCACATCATCAAATTCATATTTTTTAACCCAAGATATAATTTCCCCCCTATTCTCTTTAGAATTGAAACCGATAAGGAAAGAGATTAGGAGCTAACCCAGAGAAAAAAATAAAAGAAAGGAATGGGCCGATAGCAGCGGAGGCGTAGATAGCAAGATCGATTCTGTCAATCCTAGCGATGGAGAGAAGCAACAGAGGAATCAGATTGCTGGAGAACGAGATTTGGTGGGCTTCTCTATGAAGAAGCTAAGAAATCCTGGAGCCTTCCTCTTCCTCGGAGTGCAGTCCTCTAGCTCTAGGCGGAAGAAGAGACGTCATGGTCGGTGAAGCGATCAGAGGATCGATGAAGTGGGTTAGAGATTTTTTATGATGGGGACCGATGATGAAGTAGAGGGATTATAATTTGTAGAAGGGTAATCTTAGAATTATTTTTTCTTACTCTAAATAAAGTACATGGGTAGACAATATTTGGGAGAATGGGTTCAAAAATAGGTGGTTGGAATACTTTTGGGTGTATGAATGTTTATTTAAGTCAATGGGTTTTTTAATAAATGAGTGTGAAATTTTGGGTTCAAAGACAAAAACCCCATATATTAATTAGCCTCGTATGCTTTGTTTCTTGAATGATAACATTGACCTAGCACTATGAGAAACATATTTTTCAAGGGGTTAGTTGCAGATACATTTCCTTGCTATATGGATACATGTAGTCACTTGTACCACAAACTGTTTATTACTATTTACACTTTCTAAATATCAGATGATGTTATTTCTTGAAATATTATTAGTTATAGCATAATGTGATATATAAATTACTTTCTCCCCAATTTGGTTGACAGGTCGACTTTTTTAAGTTAAATTGAGGGCAAAAATGTACAAAAGATTTAATCAAAAGCATCAAATTAATGAATCTCTCTAAACCTGGCCCAATCTTTATAAACTAATTTATGAGGCATAAGTAACTATACATGCATTGTACATGACTTTGAAAAGAATCAACGGAAACACTCTCTAACTGGAAAAATCTAAGAAACCAGACTATCTTTTACATTTCTATTATGTCTCCTAGCTACACGTTATGTGTGATGCACGGATAGTGTACACCAGAATATTGATAAATATATTAAAGAGAAGCATTCTTTGGGTTTGCATGTCACATTTTTAACTTTTGCAAATGCAGTTGAATTTAGGAAAAAAAAAGGAAATGCCCTGACACTTATCAGCCAAAATACGCTCAATTTGAAAAAACAATATACAAGCCATTGAAATGCTGAAAGGCCTGGGATTCCCAGAAAATATGATCTCATGGATCATGGAATGCATTACAACACCTAAATTCTCTATTTCTATTAATGGTTCTCTTCATGATTATTTTCAAGGTGCTAGAGGGCTTAGACAAGGAGATCCAATTTCACCTTATTTGTTTGTTATTGGTATGGAATATTTGTCTAGGAAGCTAAACTCTCTCAAGGGGGATAGGCTCTTCAAGTTTCATCCAAAATGTTCAAATCTGAATTTGACTCACCTCATTTTTGCGGATGACCTCCTTTGGTTTTGTAAAGCTGAATTATACTCTATATCAAAATTATGGGAGTGTCTTAAGGAATTCAGTCAAGTTTCAGGGCTGTAAAGCTGAATTATACTCTATATCAAAATTATGGGAGTGTCTTAAGGAATTCAGTCAAGTTTCAGGGCTTGAACCAAATCCCTCCAAATGCTCTAAAATTATGGGAGTGTCTTAAGGAATTCAGTCAAGTTTCAGGGCTTGAACCAAATCCCTCCAAATGCTCTGTCTTTATGAGTGGGGTTGATGATAATTTGAAGCATCAGATTTGTGCTCTTCTTAACTTCTCTAAAGGTATTTTACCTATGAGGTACCTGGGTATGCCACTGATTTCAAAAAGGCTCTCTTAGCTTGATTGCAGTCCTCTTATTAATAAAATAGCTGACCAAATCCAAAATTGGCGAAGCAAAAACTTCCTGTTATATGTTGGGAGGTTGCAGTTAATTAAGTCAGTTATCTTGGGTATACAAATTTTTTGGACTAGCAATTATATCCTACCAATTAAAGTTCTGGAGATGATTGACAGTATGTGCTCTGATTTTTTATGGGGACATAAAATCCATTTAGTCTCCTGGAATTCAGTCTGTCAAGGCTTCAAACAAGGTGGTCTGGGTCTGTTTTCTGCTAAATACTGGAATTATTCAACAGTTGCAAAAATGCTTTGGATGATACATCTCAAAAAAGACATCCTTTGGATCAGATGGGTCCATGGTCACTATTTGAGACAAAAGGATATATGGCAGGTTCAGGAAAAAACAAGCACTACCAAAAAATGGGTCTATGGGGACGGTTTATAACCGTCCCGCTAGATAATAAAACTGTCCCCATAGGCCTACGGGAACGGTTACTCATCCGATATCTTTGTGGCCGTAGTGCTTGGTCTAACGCGACAGTTCATGATCCAAATAGCACGGTTCTTAAACTGTTCCTATTTATAACCTATGGGGACGGTTTACCTATGGGGACGGTTCATATTTTTGTAAATGGTAACGGTTATTTAGCAACAAGAACGGTTATAATTTTAAGCTACTGTGACACTTAACACACCAAGGGGGACAGTTTCGACTTTGACCTAAGAGGACGGTTATATTGCCTATGGGAACGGTTTTATTTGTGATCTAGGGGGACGGTTTTTATACCAAAGGTGACGGTTAGCTATGGGGACGGTTTTTAGCAATGGGGACGGTTAGCAATGGGGATGGTTTTTAGCAATGGAGACGGTTTTCAGATTTAAAGATATGGGAACGTTTATATATAGCAAAGGGGACGGTTTTTAATTTTTATCAATCAAAGCAAATCATCCAGATATCACACATTAGTCCATCACATACAAAGAAACAATAGTCCAAGTTTTACACACAAACTAATAATGAACAATTCATTACAATGAAGAACAATATTATAGCAATGCGATTGAGATTCATCACAAGTTTTTGCTTTTGTCCAAAGTACATATCACAATTCCTCAATGATTAAAACAATGCTTTTGTCCAAAGTACATATCACAATTCCTCAATGATTAAAACAAAGAGCTACTACTTAATCAAAAGTTCTCTATTGAGACGATTAAGTTTTAAATCTTCACAACAAATAAATCCCACAAAGAGCGATAAGCATGGATCTTCAGATGTTTTCCTACATACATTAAGATAGAAAGATAAGCATATTGCATAAGAGTTGAAAGAACATAACTTAGTGCTAAGAAAATAAGCTCTAAATAAGACCACATCTTGAGAGGTTAGTAATCCAAGTCATGCAGGCAAAAAACAAATAATTGTTCTCACATATACTCTATCTACTTGGTTGTTAGTAGTAGAAATTTCGAATCCAACACAGTTGTATTTAGGAATTCACATTATATCATTGATCACTAAAGTAAGTTCTTATCAATAGCAGACAACATTCTGTAGTTTACCAGACGAATTAAGAAACTCCTATATATTAACCAAGAAAGAGATGGAACACAGCATAAGAATAATAACCATATAAACCTGACACATGGATTTTACTACATAGATCTATATTTATTGGGTGTTTAATTGCATATCCAAGTGAATCAAGATTTTGGGTTGCTGGCAGTCCAGACCTCAAGAAATGCATGCTTAATTATTAATAAGGACACCGTCACATAGTGGATCAGCCTCTATGAAGGTCATACGTTAATCCTACATATATATAAGAAGAAAGACTATATCCTTAGTTTAGGATAACAAATTCTGAACCCAGTCATGTACTAGATGTTGACTTCTATGTCTCAGTTACATCTCTTACAAGCCTTTGGGGCATCCGGGATGTTATGTCAAGTTTAGGATAAATCAAAGAAGTATTCAATCAGTGTTCATTAAGTGATCAAGTATCTAGCATTAGATATTGGTGCTCTCTTTTATCCCAAGTATTTATGGGCATATTCAAAATTTATGAGGTCCGGAAATTCATCGTTCTAGGAAGATTAAGCTTTACCATCAATACCTGTATGAACACTAAAGCATGTGTAAGGAAATGAAAGGATGTCTGGAATGATTAATGCACAGGATCCTATCAACATGGTATGCATTAAGGTAAACTGTCATTCCAGATAAAAATTCCACTTTTTTAGAATATGCTGAAGGTGATTCTCTCAATGTAATAAGCATGAAATATTCCTGATAGAACTTAGCAATTATCTTTTTATATAGTCATTAGCTGACTTTCTGAGGGTTGATTACTGAATAGAGATAACTGCAGCAGGTATGTCAAAAGAGTACTGGACAACTATAGAATAGAAGATCTCATGTCCACTTTTGCTTGTAAGAAGGACAAACTGATTAGAAACATTTATGATTTATAATGACAAACCGATAAGAAACTTTATGATTTATAGTGAGACTACATACCTGAAAATCTTATAAATCTGGGTTGTATTCCTTCTATCATTGAAATGAGTTCCTTCCGAAAGTCGTGCCCCTACAAAAAAATATTAACAATAAGGTAGGATATATTTCAGCTCTGATATGGTTGAAGGTAACACAAATCCCAAAATACCATGATCACATCCTTGTTCTCTTTTTCAAATTGATATAGATATGAAAAAAAACTATACGAAATTTCTGTGATCTTGAATACAAATTTAAATGGCACTCGGATTCTTCAGTGTATAGGAGAAGTACTAGGAAAAAAAGGAATAATCACCTACTAGTAAAACAATCGTGAACAAAAGAGGGTAATTGTTTGCATGGAACTAGAAATCTAATTATTTGCATCAAGTATATACTATCTACCTTATAGGTGTCTGTAGGCATCACTGATACTTGATCCAACCAGATAACTCCTTTGTGATTGGTCGTTAACTGAAGTCTGGAATTACTATTTGTTCCTTTCGATTCCAACTGAAACTCTATTTTTGTCCAATTTGACACTTGTGAAGCTGAAGCTCTGCGAGGAGAAGCACGTTATGCATAAAATAAAAAATATATATAAAAAATTAAACTTGAATATTAAACAGTTAATCATGAATGAGATCTCACATTATATTATTAGAAGCCAGGGTCTGCATTCCATCTGAACTCGTAAGAGAAACTGATAAGTTCAATGAGCCAGATGACATAACGTGAAGAACAACTTTATATGTCTTCCCTTGTTCAATATTCTGTAATATTATAATCAAATAAGGAAACAGATTTAACGCAAAACAACCTTTCATGTAAGGACTGTCAAGAATAAACTTTGGCTTTTCAAACAGTCAGTTGTTCCTTCCTTATGTTTCCTCATGCATATAAGTACATGTTTTCTATGTTTTCCTTACCTGCCTTCACCTTTTCTTTTTGTTAATTTTTAATTTTTTTATAGGTGGATTTTTTTCCTTTTCTTTTTTTTTTCTTTTGTTTGTTTGTTTGGTTTGTTGGTTGGGTTTCTCTTTTTTTTTTCTTTTTTTTTCCTGGTGGGTTAGGGGGGGTAGGTGGGGTTAAGAGAAATATAATTTCCTTTCAAAGAAATTTTTTTATAGAATAACTACTTATCACGCATGAGATGTACCATGCCCCAATATCCGGGATTATATACGCCAACACCACTATCTGGGCATCCCACCGGGTCACAAAGAACTTCCATACGAAGGGCAACTTTGTTACGGTTGAAACAAGATGACCGATCAGTTAACACATTAATGAAAGTTTCATTCCCAATGATGCCCCATGGATCAATGTTTGAAGGAGTGTTTGGCCCTCCAGCTTCAAATCCTGAAAATACAAGTTGTGAGGAGTTCAAACAGAGAGAGAAAATTCATCACAAGAAAACAACACGAATCACTGGCAAATCATTCATTGCTTTGGTCAGTAATATTCAAATTTAAATGAATCCAACCATTTGATATCTTAAACACTAAATATGAAATTGGGCGTAACAAACTGATGTATGGTACAATATTTCTAATTCCTTTGTTAGTTTAAATGTTAGTTCCTTTCCACCAAGAACTATAATCCTAACTCCTTGATCTCTTCTATAATCTCTTAATCCAGCCAATTACGTGAAAATATCTGAAACTGAAACTTATAGGTTTATTTTCCAGGTTGCTTGCAGTAGAAAACAAGAGTTACAATTGCAGTATCAGCTTTCTAATGAGGACCTAAATTGAAATTTCTTTAGTTTCGAAATATTTAAGACAACATGAATCATTGAATTTACAAATTTGAATGTTTTATCTCCAATCTAAATTTGAGTACGACAAGGTTCTTGACAAAAAAAAACCTTGATTTATCATCCGTTCAAGGTTATTGAATACAGTAAACACAACAAAGTTTGTATACAGAACTTGTTATCGTTTAGGAGGGATTGCCTCAGTACATTATAGCAGCTAGTTGCTATTATACAGTAAAAGCTTGTCTATATGTCTTTGTAATACTTGTGGATCAGCCCTGCAGCACTCTGCTGCAAAGCCATTTTGGTCAAACTTGAAAATATGTCATTTATAGGTGAACCAGAGAACGGCTTATGAAGTCGACTTATATTACATGCATGGGCTGGAAATGACATATTATGTATATCTGAATGTTATTATTTTCTGTGACACCTAAAACATTTATAATAGTCACTATGGAACTCCTAGTTTTCTTTTCTACTGTCATTGTGTGATTCCATTTTGATTATTACCTCTGTTGCTGACAAGCTCTGCCCATATCCCACCAGCTCCTGCATGGTTGATCTCCTACATGGAAGATGTCGGAATAAAGAAACAAACAGTCATTGAGGAATTTATAGTTACTAAATTTTTAGTGCAACCAAACCATGCAAGGGATTTCAAGTATAGAAGTCCTAATGTGGCATTTTTAACTTGTTCCTTCGAGAACACAATGACACAGAAAAGCCATTTCCTTATAAATATTGGTAGAGCTAACACGTCTATAAACGATGAACTTAAAAGATACATGTGATACACTTCAGATGCTATGTTTGACGATCTAGTGTAAAATGGACAACATCAAAAGCTCATTCATATGCAGACTGAGGTCAGAATCAAATGAATGATCAATGAACTACCACTTCGCAATTAATATGTTGTTTCTCTATTTCAACCAATAAAAATTCTGAAAAGAAAATAGTAAATAGCCTGCATTACAGCAATCTTTCACTGCATAAATCATAACACTGTTCCTCATAAGATCAAATACCTCTAGGTAATGCAAAAAGGCCTCTCAGGCTTAATTCTTCAAAGCATATTCACTTCCTCCTTCCACAGAAGGATAAGTTAATGAAATGAGGAAATAACTTAACGAGAGCGTAGTGTTTTTGTTTCCGCCAATATAATTGAAGATATTAGGTGTCACAAACATCAATGTCTCAAAGAGGCTTAAATTCATTTAGTAGGTTTTCTGCAGTGTTCATGGCCAATTATAAACTATTTTAGAACACATCTCCACAAGCATAAGAAATAAAGAAATTCACCTCAAAAAATATACCAAATAGATGGTCAGGAATCTTCCGCCCTGATTGTGGTGATGCATCTATCTTGAGGAATGCTGTCTGATTTACTTCCAAATCATAGGCAAAGATCTGACAATAAGCTGATATCAAGAACAGAGCACAAAACAAGACACCAGAAGTTGTCCTCTGAAGGCCGATCATAATCTCCTTGTACACTATTTAACCACCGGAAAGAGTAATATCGTCAAACATGAAAACATTTTGAACGAAAACAAAACCCTAGATTTTCACAAATTGGGAATTACAAACAAAAACAACAAAAATTAAACGAGAAGTTCCCGTGAAAGGAGGAAAATTTCTCTCTTTTATCTCACGCAGAATTCCAATTATTAATTTTGAAATTTGCAAAGGGAAATACTTTGAAAGAAACCAAAACCCTGGAGTTCGTTTTCACAAACAATAGATTAAAGTGTAATAAAATAAAATACCTGACCTTTGGCTCTGAGCAAAATACCTGACCTTTGGCTCTGAGCTCTCGAACCCTAACCCTGGGTGAAGCCTCGATCGAATTCTGATTTCTGAATGAAGAAGAAGCCGGAGATAGCGCCCTCTCATTTAACCATTGGAGAGTGAACTTTTAAGTCCTCTTCTCGGCGCCACCGCAGAGGCAGAGGATGAGGTGGAGCGTCGACTCCTTTTGTATGTTGTAATCGGCCAGGGTCCGGCCATCCTCGAGCTGCTTTCTCGCGAAAATGAGCAGCTGCTGATCCGGAGGGATCTCGACACCATCGAGGTCGGCGTAGAGATGTGCGGGAAGTTCGAGCGGGGGATAAGAGGCGGCGGATTTCATTCAGTCCAGGAGACGACGGCGAGAAAACCCTAGCTTCGAGGATTTGTTGTTGATCGATTGGGTGAAGAGCGGCCAGTATATACGAGAGAAAAACATTAGTGTTTGTTTAGGGGCCACCATAAAGCCCATAAAAAACCGTGCCTTTAGCGTATTAGAGAATTTATTCCCAAAACTAATTCAAATCCAACGCTTTATTTTAAAGCGTTGTCTTAGACTCTATTGTGACGGTTAGAACCGTCACAAAACTGTTTCTTTAGACAGCTAAGGGGACGGTTTTAAACCGACCCCAACGAACCGTCCCCATAGACCTATTTTGTGGTAGTGAAGTGATTCTTGGACATGGAGGCAACTTTTAAAAGTAAGAGATATATTGAAGAATAAAACTGGAAGTGTGGCTAATTTGACAAATGCAATAAACAGTTGCTGCATTAATGGCAAAGTCAGTATCTCTTCTATTTACAGGATTATTTTCCAGCAACATGGTTTGTTTGAAGGGTCTGACACCATTTGGGGGGGATGGCACTACCCCAAGCATTCTTTCATATTATGGCTTGCATCTCTCTCTAGACTTCTCACACAAGACAGGTTGTGTAACATGGGGTTGCTAAGTTCAAGCCAATGTGTGTTTTGTTCAATTCAAGCAAAGTCATGCCAACACATTTTTTTTTGAGTGCCAATATTTTGCCAATGTTTGGAATAAAGTGATGGAATGGATGAAGTTCAATTGGAGATCATGCTCATGGGACCTAATTATGAGCTGGTTCAACCGGAACTTGAGAGGAAGAAGTTATAAAAAGAAATTGAAGAGAATTGCACTATCTGTGTCAGTGCACATGCTATGGCAAGAAAGGAACTTCAGGATTTTTCAACAACAAAGAGCAACAAGAAGCCCTGACTCACTCTTTTGTGCAATCAAATTCAGTGTATATAAAAAAGTTCTGAATGATAGATTTCCACAACATATATTACAGTTTATAGAAAACCTGTCATATTGAAGACTGGATTTTTAAAATCAGTCTATTGATTTGTTTCTTTGATATGTACAAAACTTTCCATACTTAGTTATGAATAAAATTTACATTCATTTACCAAAAAAAACATGAAAAAGTCAATGTGAATGACTCACACACTTGAGAAATCTACCGAAATTAAGGGGCTGTTTGGTTGCACACTTTTTGAGAAAATTTTTCTCAAAACATCAGATAATGGCAAATTTGTAATTAAAAGTTTTCCAGAGATTTCTGTAAATTGTGTTTGGTTCAACAAAAAATTTACAGAAATATTTTCTATAAAATATCAAAACCTACCAAATTTTACAAAAAACAATTTCCTCTCAAAATGAGAAAAAATCACCAGAAATCTGACACATACCATATTTAATTAAAAACCTATCAAATCTTATTATTTTCTATAAAGTTATGAGCTATTTTCTTGTTTTGAACCAAACAAGCAAAGTACAAAAAACAAGAAAATTGGTACTTTTTGATTTCTAAAAACTTTTCCTATAATTTTTTTAAGAAATACAAGGAAATCATATTTTAGATGGAAAACATTTCCTATAATTTCTAGAAATTGAACCAAACACCCCCTAATCCTCTCAATCTTGGAAATTTCCAAAAAAAACTAAGAAAATATATATTCTCTTAGCAGTTCAACTATATCACTCTTTCACTTTCTCTGTCACTAATATCGCGTACATCAGAATACTGATATCTATAGTTAGTCCTTTCTTAATTACATAGCTCGTGAAAACGAATGGACCACATCGAAAAGGTAAACTAGAAGAGACCTCTGATGACTTTCTCTTGTAAGAGATCTCACGCCACCTTGTATGCCCCTTTGTTGGATTCTTGGATCTCTTACAAAAGTCAACATCCTCAACTAGTTCATTTCCTTCCCTCCCGCAAGCTTCCCTCTTCCCTCTCAGAGAGGGACCCCAACCTAAAAAAGATCACCATCAACATTCCTTTTATTTTCTTTCTTCCTCTTCTCTAATTTAATTTCAATCACATACATTAACTCTTTATAGCCCCACAATCTTTTTAATACCTTGCCTTTTAAGCACTCTTTCATCCTTTCTTATTCTCCTCTCTCTTCATGCCTTAATGTCCACAACAAGGCAAGAACAAAACCCTAATAACCCCAACTCTAATCTTCATTCTACTCCAATAAAGTAAACCCTAACCCTGGTCTTCTTTTATTTAGGTTTGAGGAAGTAAGCAAGAAAATAAAGAGAGAAGCCGATGTCGTTGCAAGTGATCGGATGTCGAGGCGAAATCTGCTGGGGCCGGTCGGCACGCTAAATACGGTCACGCCCTGCGCAGCCTGCAAGCTCCTCCGCCGCCGCTGCGCGCAGGAGTGCATCTTTGCTCCTTACTTTTCACCTCATGAACCTCAGAAGTTTGCCGCCGTTCATAAGGTTTTCGGAGCTAGCAACGTATCAAAAATGCTCATGGTATGTTAATTGATCACTAAATGCATCTAACAATATATAGATCTGTAATAAAATTTATAACTAGTGTAGTATGAAAAATTAGAATTAAACATAAGAAAACTTATTATTGAAAACAATTAAGAATTATATATATAGTCCTGGTTAACTTAAAATCAAAGGTAACTCGGAATAGAACTAAATGAGAGAACATAATTCATTTAGTCTAAAATAAAAAAATTACGATAAAGGCTTTGTTGTTGCTGCTGCCGTTATTTATTGATGTATCATAGGAAATGTTTGTAATGTATCCAAAATTATAAGAAGTGGGTATATTCGTAAGAAGTTAGAGGTCATTCTTGATGATGAAATGAGATAGAACTGATTTAGAAATGATAAGATTATTGTTGAGATTTTACTCTCCCAAAGGCAATGGCGAACTATCACACCAATATTGCAAGAAGAACCGGATTTCTTTATTAACTATGAAAATCTATACCTTCAATCCTAACTCTTATTTGTTCTTCTGGCTCTGGTATGTCTTATCTTAATTTACAACAATAGAAGATCTTTTATAGAGAAACTTAAAAAACCCCTTATCTCCAACTCTTAACTTTCCTAATTGTAATAGAAATACACATTGATTATCATGATCGGATACAACTTGAACTCCATCAAACTGCTTGTACTTACACACAAAGTAAAAGATGCAATTTAAACGATTTAAGTCCATCACCCTTTCCCTTTCTTAATCAACCTTTCCAATGTGGAACCATATCTAATATTTAATTTTTTGGTTAACTTGATTCCTAGCCTCTATTTAAGATGCATTAACCTCTTGACTAGGTTCAATTTATTCCCCATACTTAAAAAATGGGTAATTAAGGACTTGAATCTACCCAAATTCTGATAGAAGCAGTTATGAAAGATATGAATGTGATCAACTTAATGAAAGAGATAGTTCTTAATAGAACTATGATTCATGTAGCTGACTCCAAAATTTTGTATAAAACCTTTGCAGGAGGTTCCTGGGCCTCAAAGGGCTGATGCAGCAAACAGTCTTGTATATGAAGCCAATGTCAGGCTTAGGGATCCAATATATGGATGCATGGGTGCAATCTTGGCCTTACAACAACAACTTCACTCTCTAGAGGTTGAATTGGCCGCAGTGAGAGCTGAGACTTTGAAGCATAAATTCAGACAAAATAGTGCTAGCATCAACATTCCATCTTCTTTAATCGCTCCTAATTCTTCAGAAGCTTCAGCTGCTGCTCGGCCGCTGCCACCGCCTCAGGCCGCTTCGTCGTCTTCCTCGATGTATACGCCACTGTCAAACTCTAGGGATTATAGCTCTATTAGTAATGAACATGTTGCATTTTTTGGTCAAAGATAAAACTTCGATTAACTTTTTCCCCCCTCATTGAGAATGTTGAATTAATAAAGATGGATATATATTAGCCATTAGTACAGTTGAAACTAATTCTGCTTCAGGTTTTCCCTTAGTTTTGTTAATATGTAGTCATTTTTTCCTTTCTTTCCTCATGTATATGATTTTATGTAGGGGCCTGAAGTTTTGTTTTCCAAACCGTAGGCTAGCTAGCTGGTTAATTAGTAAGATTAGTATTTTGCTTATTTAAAATTAATTCTATTTTTTATGGGGAACGTGGCAACATGCACGTGCGTGGTGTTGACCCAGAGGAGTGAAAGGGGTCGAGGGTATCGCACTTAAATCTCACATGATTGTTTGTGCCCTTGAAATCTCAAAGTCATCAGCATTGAAGGAGCGAGCGAACAAAAAGGCATTTGTTTGACGTTCCCCATGCACTGAGTGGAGAAACTTCTCAAATCTTTCGTCATATCACGTGAGACTTCCGCTAAAGTTTAAGTAAAAAAACATTAAAAAATAAGGTTTTATTTATAGTCCCTAAACTCTTTAAAGTTGGAACTTCATCCCTCAAGTCATTTAGCTTAGTCCTCCAAAGTTCCTTTGCATCTACTTCAAATTCAGAGAGGTTTCGCGGTAAACGCCTCTGAGTCCAAGGGGCATTTGTCAAATTTACCTTTTCAAATGAACAAAAATGACATATTGGAATGTTGTTTATAAAATCATTTCAAAAGTCATTGCAACCAGAATTCAGGGGGTTATGGGTTATCTGGTTAACGAGGCTCAAAGTGCCTTTGTTAAAGGAAGGGCTATATCTAGTAACATCCTTCTAGCTCATGAATTGATCAAGCACTATGGCAGGAAGTCCACAACTCCAAGAGCTATTCTTAACATTGACTTAAGGAAAGCTTTTGATACTATAAATTGGAAATTTATTGAAGATATGCTCACTGATTTAGCCTTTCCAAAGAACATGATTAACTGGATCATGCAGTGCATTAGTACTCCAAAATATTCCCTATCTTTAAATGGCACACTTCATGGCTATTTTGAGGGAGCTAGAGGTTTAAGACAAGGAGATCCTCTTTCCCCATACCTATTTGTTTTAGGAATGGAGTATCTTTCGAGAAGGCTATGCATGCTCAAAGAAGATAGACTGTTCAAATATCATCCAAAGTGTTCAAGGCGGAAAATTTCCCATCTCTTCTTTGCTGATGATCTGTTGCTTTTCTGCAAGGCTGATCTATACTCTATTGCAAAATTAAAAGAATGCCTTTCAGATTTCAGCTGTGTGTATGGATTAGAAACAAATCCAAACAAATGTTCTATTTACATGAGTGGGATTGGAGATGATTTAAAAGCTCAAATTTGTGCTCTCCTTAATTTCTCTGAAGGAGTACTTCCTGTGAGATACTTAGGAGTACCACTAATCTCTAAGAGACTGTCTTATATGGACTGCTATCCATTGATCAATAAGATATCTACTCAGCTTCAAAACTGGCAAAAGAAGAAAGCTCTGTCTTATGCAGGAAGACTGCAGCTGATTAAAACTGTTATTCTGGGTGTTCAACTCTATTGGACTAGCAATTATGTTCTCCCAATTAAAGTCCTGGAAAAAATTGATAATCTCTGTTCTGAATTCTTGTGGAATCACAAAATACATCTGATATCATGGACTGCAGTATGTCAAGATAAAGAGCATGGAGGTTTGGGGAGTTTCTCTGCTAGAGACTGGAATCTTGCAGCGGCTATGAAGCTCCTTTGGATGATACACCTCAAGAAGGATTTATTGTGGATCAAATGGATTCATGGGCATTATCTAAGGCAGTCAAACATCTGGCAAGTGCAAGTAAAATTGAATGATTCATGGATGTGGAAGCAAATGCTTAAAGTGAGAGATAAAATGATATCCAAGTTTGGAAATATCTCAAATGTGCTGAATATTATCACAAGGTGCTGTTCTGGAGGTAAATTTCAGATTTCTTCTATCTATAATGAAATCATACAGCAAAATGCACCTGATGTTTGGTCTAGAACAGTCTGGGATGGATGGATGTATCCTAAGCACTCCTTTATACTTTGGCTTGCTATCCAATCTAGACTGTTAACAAAAGCCAGGTTGTGTCACTTGGGGATACTCGACACTAACTCCTGTGTTCTATGCACTCATCAAAAGCATGAAACCATTGGGCATCTTTTCTTTGAATGTGAATTCTCTGCTACTATCTGGAACAGAACTATGGAATAGATGAATTTCAGGTGGAAAACTTGCAACTGGGAGCGTGTTATTCAATGGTATAGTGAAAAACTGAAAGGAAAGGGTTTCATGTTGAAGCTTAAGAGATTGGCACTGTCAGTTACAGTCTATGCTATATGGAAAGAAAGGAACCAAAGAATCTTTCAACATGAAGCAAAAAGAGCTGATTTTGTGTTCAAGACAGTGAAGCTTCTAATTCTTTCTAAAGTCCTAAATGATGATATTCCTATCCACATAAAGGAAAGAATTGAGCAAATGTAAAAAACACGATAGTTGTTTCTTCCAGTTATCACTGGAATGTCTTTGATGTACATATATTTCACATTTTGGTTATGAATAAAATTTTTCATTGACCAAAAAAAATGACATATTGGAGTGAGGTGTTATTAATATATGAGTATAGTCACACGTCGAATAGAATGAGAAAGAGTAATGAGTTAAATTAGAAGTTTGGGCCAATACATAGAAGCTATAACTTTTGAGTTAAAATTATATTTCTATCTTCTATTCAACTCCTCAACAAATATTATCATAGCTAAGATTATGGTCCAAGTAATTAAAAAAAGAGGAAAAATAAAGTCAAATGTGAAGCCTAAAGGTGTTGGGAGAACCCACGATGCCCGTAGGAGTGGGTGATGTCTGGTTAGCCATCATGAGTGAAGTGGTAGAATGTCCTATATATATTTGATAGCCATGTGCAGAATGCATGGTCTAGTTAGCCCACGAGTGAAGTGGTGTACGAGTTAGTGAATTGGTTAGCCCACAAGTGAAGTGGTCAATCCTATGGATATTTGATAGCTATGTGCTGAATGCATATTCTGGTTAGCCCACGAGTAAAGTGGTGCAACGTTAGTAAATTGGTAATCTTACAAGTGAAGTGAGGCATAAGTTAGTGAATTTCGTAGAAGATTTAAGTGTAATTGAAGATTGAACTATACTCACAAAGTAAGAGCAAATTGTTAAGGTTTTAATAATATGTGAATATAGTCTCACATCGGATAAAGCCATCGACTGTATATTGGGCCCAATTTCACTCCCCAACATAGAGAACGGGAACTGGACTTCCCTTAGACTTTCCATTACTTCATTCCACTTTCAGATCTTAGTGCTCTACTTGTATGGGTTTGTTTGTTTTGTTTTGTCTTGAGAAAGGAAACCCTTTCCCCATTGTAGAAAATACTTCTTAGTTATTTCCTTGATGTTTTCTAGAAATGAGTTTTCTACCTTGTTTTCTTGTTTGTTTCACTCTTTTTACACGTGTGAACCACTCCTGACAAATCCAATATTTAGATGAACTGGACTTTCCTTAGACTTTCCATTACTTCATTCCACTTTCAGATCTCAGTGCTCTACTTGTATGGGTTTGTTTGTTTTGTTTTATCTTGAGAAAGGCAACCCTTTCCCCATTGTAGAAAATACTTCTTAGTTATTTCCTTAATGTTTTCTAGAAATGAGTTTTCTACCTTTTTTTCTTGTTCGTTTCACTCTTTTTACACGTGTGAACCATTCTTGGCAAAATCCAATATTTAGATGAACTTTTGAAAACAAGAAACCATGTTCTATAAAAATGTGTTCTATCCAGATGGAAAAGAGATAGCAAATGAATTTATCTCTTATTACAAGAAGTTGATGGGCACAGCTATTTCCACATGTATGCCTAAAATGGGCATCATTCAAAATGGCCCATGTCTCACTGAGATTCAAGCTAGGAACTTATCCTGTCCAGTTACTAAGGAAGAAATAAGAATGGTAGTATTTTCTATGTCTGACAATAAGGTTCCAGGGCCTGATGGCTATAATGTTGCTTTCTACAAATCTGCATGGTCTGTTGTTGAAGAGGAAGTCACCTTGTCTATTGAGGAGTTTTTCAAAACTGGGAAGCTTTTGGGTGCAGTTAACTCTACCTCAATCACTCTCATCCCTAAGGTATAATGCCCCTAATACCCCTCTGAATTTAGACCAATTTCATGTTGTAATTGTATATACAAATTTATTTCAAAAATACTAGTAAATAGGCTGCTTTCTGTCATAGGATCCATCATAAGTGAAGCTCAAAGTGCCTTTGTCAAGGGTAGGCAAATCTCAAATAATATTCTTTTAGCACATGAACTATGAAGAATTATGGCAGGAAAAATTTATCTTCAAGAGCAGTGCTCAATATAGATATAAGAAAAGCTTTTGACATAATAAGCTGGGAATTCCTGGAAAATATGCTGAAAGGTTTGGGGTTCAATAATATTTTTACCAAATGGATCATGACTTTCATTTCTTCCCCTACCTTTTCCATATCCCTCAACGGTTCTCTTCATGGATATTTTAAGGGTGATAGATGATTAAGGCAAGGTGATCCTCTCTCACCCTATTTGTTTATCATTGGTATGGAGTATTTGTCCAGGAGCCTGAGCATGTTTCAGATTGATAAAAAATTCAAATTCCATCCAAAGTGTGCCAAACTCAAAATCACACACCTCATATTTGCGGTCTGTTTAGTAGAGGAGATTTTTACTCAATTCAAAAAATGCATCAGTGTGTTATTAACTTTGGAATCACATCAGGACTTGAAGCAAATCTTTCAAAAAGTGCTATTTTTTATTGGGGTGTGGAAGAATCTGTCAAAAATGCTATTCAAAGAAGTCTGGGGTATCCTGAAGGGAATATGCCAATAAGGTATCTTGGTGTACCTTTGATATGCAAGAGACTAACCTACCTTGACTACACTCCTCTCTTCAAGAAGGTCATTAGCCAGTTTCAGACTTAGCTGAACCATAAAAAACTGTCATATGCAGGAAGACTCCACGTCATAAAAAGTGTAATTTTGGGAGTTCAAATCTTTTGGACTTCAAATTTCATCTTGCCAGTGAAAGTTCTTCAGAAAATAGATGATCTATGCAGGGATATTTTTTGGGGCAAAACTGATCAGGTCTTCAAAACTACTCTGGTTTCTTGGGATAAAGTTTATAAACATAAAAATCATGGTGGTTTGGGTGTCTTCTCAGCTACAAATTGGAACCTTGCCACTGCTCTAGGAACGATATGGTATATTCTTTTTTTGGTAAGTGAAAACTTTTATTTCATCACCAAAATGAAGAATTATGTACATCAATGATACTAGAGCTCAGCAACAGAGCTCAGCTAAACAAAAAACTCCTCAAGGAGTAAAAAGAACCCCATCTTCATCATATTACAACCGTAAAACAAAAACCTGCACATATTATGCACAGTATGTCTACACTGTTAGTGCACCTTCTTTGCCTCTACAATGTATACTTTCCTCAGCATTACAAAGAGAGAATCTATTCCCTGTCTTCAGCCGAAGGGGAACCATTCAGAAAAGCAATGAGGATGTCCATCTTTATATTCTTGATTAAAACATCAGGAGCTCTATTCTTCAACTTAAAAATCCTGTTATTCCTCTCTCTCCAAATGTTATATACTGCAGCAGCCAACGCCATCCTCTTAATTTTTTGCTTAATACCTTTGCCCCTCAGTCTGAAACTGTACCAATTCAATAGGCCAGACCAATCACAAGATCTCCATTTGAATTTGAACCACTCCATAATACCATTCCACACAAAATTTGATAATTTGCACTCAAAAAAGAGGTGATTTCTGCTCTCTGAAGTACCATCACATAGTTTACAAACAGAAGCTTGAATAATATTAACCAAGCGCACATCTAAACAAAACCTGTGTAGGACGTTCTACAAATATCCATCTTCGCTCAGGTCCTGTTGGGTCCAAATCGATTGAGTCCAAAATAGAGGGCTAATAAGGATAGCATTTCAACCCCTTAGCAGACTAGAAGATCCACATTAGAGGCCAATGTGATATCATGCACGCCAAAAGAAGCTCTAATCCGTTGGAATAATTTATATGACCACCAAATGTCAAGTCCACCTTGAGTTCTAGGTCATGCAATAAAATCTCGAAGCATACAAAGCGTTCAATAAAGGCCATCGAAGCATGAGCATTGGTACACATTTGTTAGGGATGGAAAAGCTTAGAGAGAGTCTGGGTTAATCTACTTAGTCCAATTGATCGAGTACAAATATATAACTAGCTATCCAACTTGCTCTCTTTCCAATGTTGGATTACATCTCATCTCATGTTTTTTTAAATTACTAGTAGAGATGCACGTGCAATGCACGTGGTTGAATATCATGATTATTTAAATTGATAAAAATAGAATAAAAATAGAATACAAATAAAATAGAAAATAAAGTTTTTTGCGAGATTAATCAACTCAATAATCTCTCTTTCAAATGAAATATTGTTATTGTTTCCTTCAACACAGAGTGTCGCCACGTGACCTACTATTTATGAGTTCTAATCATATTGATCTAGCACAACATCTCTGTTTATTAGTATCTTAAAGTATTCAAAAGATGTGTGATCATTCAATTCGTAAAGGAATTTTGCATATGAATTTACTTACAATATGTCCATTAAACTTTTAGTTGTGGTTTGATTCATATCCACATTAATTTTTAGTTATGGTTTTACACATATTTACATTATCTAATATTCTCATTCAATTTTATAACTCATTCTCTGCACCATAGAAGTAAAACTGAAAGTATGAATGATTATTTTCTTGTAAAATTAGAGTAAGGAAATTATGATATATTTTGCCATGTGCTCTAAATATAAATTTTTTTTCTTTGATGCAAGGTTTCTATCAAAAAAATTAATGTGAATTATACACTCAGGATTCTATTAGGCGTTCGTTAGGCATACGTTAGCAAGCAATCTTGTCGCTGCTAACTTGCACCCCCGCCTTAGTAAAATGGCAAAAAAAGAGAAATTATGGAAAAATCCTAAATATTGGATATAGTGCTTCAAAATCGAGTTCGTCTCTTCCAGTTGATCACTCTGATACTGAATTGGCTGAAGAAGAAGATGATTTCTTGAATATAATATGGTCAATGGGGCCAAAGGGGGAGAAAAAAAAGAGACTAATGGCGAGTATTTTGAAAGATTCTTCCTCGCGATCTTGCCAGAGCCTGAGTTATCCTCAGGCGATCGAAGTTCAAACTCGTATGCTCTGTGAGTCTTCTTGCTCTCAATCGGGTGTAGGGCAATCTAGTAATTCTGGTAAATTTTCTTGGGCCGATGAGGTTGATTTTGGTGTTGATTCACCTCATCAACAACAAATTCAAATCTCAGCTAAATCTCTTGAATCTAATCTACAAAATTTACATTCTGTTCTTGAAATTGTTACTACTCCTTTGAATTCAATCGAGAAGAGTAAATCTGTTGCAAATCCTATGAATATAAACTCAATCTTGAAATCTGTTACTGTTTCAATGGATTCTTTTGAGAAAAATGAAGTAAATGGTAAAGATTCACAGAGCAAAATTACTAAGAATAGTTGGGCTAGCTTATTTTTCTGATAATAGAAAAGCTGGCTATGGAATGAGTTTGAATTATGTGACTCCTGAAAATAATAATTTTGTGATGTTTAATGAGAAAGAATGGAATGAAGGTAATTTCAACTAGCAGTTCTCCTTAATTGGTAATGTGTTGGGTTTAAATGTCAAGTTCAAAGCCATGGAGAATTATGTTCAAAAAGTTTGGGCTCGCTGGAATGTTCCTGAAGTGTGCTTGCTCAAGCCAAGTTTATTTTTGTTTAAATTCAAAAATAAAGGGGAAATAAAGGATATCCTTACCAATGGTCCGTGGTTCTTTAATTCCAGACCTCTCCTGTTGAAGATTTGGACAAATGATGAGGATATATATAAGGTTAAAAATGATGTATACCCTTTCTGGATTCAACTTCCTGGACTTAGGCTCAATTTATGGAGCTCAATGCTATAAGTAAAATAGCCAGTAAAGTTGGAAGACCTATAACCACTGATAAGCTTATTGCAAATAAGCAAAGATTGGCTTATGCAAGGGTCTTGGTTGAAGTTCAAATGTCTTCCCCTCTTCCTGATTACATCACTATCCATGGTCCAAATTGGAAAAATTTCAACCAAAAGGTGATTTATGAGCTAAAACCTAAATGGTGTGATAGTTGCAAGATTGTTGGCCATAACACAAATTTCTGTAAGAGATTTCCCAGACCTCAAAAATGGGTACCAAAGCAAAAACCAATTATTCTAGCTGATTCTGATTCTTTGGATAATGAAAAGGTTGTTTCAGGGATTGAACAGGCTCAAAAATCAGTGCCTAAGGCTCTCTTCCAAAAATGCTTGGTAAAAATGTTAATATGCCTAGTATCAGTCAAAAAGGAAACAATATTGATGGCCAAAGTTCAAATCTAATATAGGGTAAAGAAGTTAAAACAGTTTAGGAAGCTGTGCACTATTATGTGCATGTTATGCTGGCGCAACAGCCTGAAATAGAAATTGGGGGTAAAAAGGATGTAAACATCCAATTGAAGAAAATTACTGACACTCAGGAAAAGCCTTGTTCAGTTGTGCAGGTTCAACAAAAAAAGGGGAATTCCTGGACTCCAATTCAAAGAAGAATTATGAGGAGAAACATACCTGTCAACATTTTCTCTCCTCTTAAAAATTTGGATAGTGGAATGGATACCTCTACAATTGATAGGGATGGTTTCTAAATGAATCTATCTTTTTGGAATGTCAGGGGATTAAATAAATCCCTCAAGCAGTATTTGGTGAAACAATATCTTATGCAATATCAACTATCATTTCTTGCTCTACTGGAAACTAAAATTAAAGAGAGTAATATACAAACTATTGCACAAAGGATGATAAAAAATTGGAGATGGTTTTCAAATGCTAATAGCACTGATAAAGCTAAGATTTTGATCTTATGGGATCCTAACATTCTAGACATTCAAATCTGTAGTTTTACCGCTCAACATATTACCTGTGCAGTTAAATCCTATGATGGAAGAATTAACTGTATTATTTCTACAATCTATGGATATAACCATCTTGAAGCCAGAAAAGCATTATGGTCAGAATTATCACAGATCTATCAATCCATTGGAGGGGTGCCTTGGTTATTATTTGGAGATTTCAATACAATGTCTAACAATGAGGATAAGCTGGGAGGTGCTATGCTCACTGAAATTGACACCAGAGACCTAAATCAATTTATGGAGGATTTTCAACTTACTCAGATAAAAAACCATTGGTTATTTTTTCACTTGGAATAACAAGCAAGATGCTACCTCAAGGGTTTGGAGTAGGCTTGATTGGACCTTAATTAATGATGCCTGGTTACATGACTACAATTCTAGTCATGTTGAGTACTTATCCCCTAACTTCTCTGATCATTCTCCAGCCCTACTATCAATTTATGATGACAATGTTCATGGAAAAAACCATTCAAATTCTTCACCATGTGGACCAAATATGAAAAATTTCTCTCAACAGTCTCCATAATCTGGCAAAAATCTATTGAAGGGTATACAATGTACAAAGTTCTCACCAAGATGAAACTTCTTAAGAGTGCTCTGGAAGACCTGAACAAAAGAATTTTTCACAATATTAGTGAGCAGGTTTGTAGAGTTAAAAATGATCTAGAAATTGTTCAAAAATTCCTCCAGCTGGATCCTCTAAACTCTGAATACATTAGAAAGGATAAAGAATATATTTCATATTATAATAGTCTCATAGAATGTGAACTCTCCTTCTATCAACAAAAATCAAGAATTGCTTGGTGTCTTCAAGGGGATAGATGTACAAAACTGTTTCATTCAGCCATCAAGAAAAATAGGCATCACAATAGGGTGATGGTCCTATATATCAGTATGGGAGATAAGGTTACAGATGGAAAAGAGATAGTAAATGAATTTATCTCTTATTACAAGAAGTTGATGGGCATGGCTGTTTCCACATGTATGCCTGATATGGGCATCATTCAAAATGCCCCATGTCTCACTAAGACTCAAGCTAGGAACTTATTCTGTCCAGTTACTAAGGAAGAAATAAGAATGGTAGTATTTTCTATGTCTGACAATAAGGTTCCAGGGCCTGATGGCTATAATGTTGCTTTCTACAAATCTGCATGGTCTGTTGTTGAAGAGGAAGTCACCTTGTCTATTGAGGAGTTTTTCAAAACTGGGAAGCTTTTGGGTGCAGTTAACTCTACCTCAATCACTCTCATCCCTAAGGTATAATGCCCCTAATACCCCTCTGAATTTAGACCAATTTCATGTTGTAATTGTATATACAAATTTATTTCAAAAATACTAGTAAATAGGCTGCTTTCTGTCATAGGATCCATCATAAGTGAAGCTCAAAGTGCCTTTGTCAAGGGTAGGCAAATCTCAAATAATATTCTTTTAGCACATGAACTATGAAGAATTATGGCAGGAAAAATTTATCTTCAAGAGCAGTGCTCAATATAGATATAAGAAAAGCTTTTGACATAATAAGCTGGGAATTCCTGGAAAATATGCTGAAAGGTTTGGGGTTCAATAATATTTTTACCAAATGGATCATGACTTTCATTTCTTCCCCTACCTTTTCCATATCCCTCAACGGTTCTCTTCATGGATATTTTAAGGGTGATAGATGATTAAGGCAAGGTGATCCTCTCTCACCCTATTTGTTTATCATTGGTATGGAGTATTTGTCCAGGAGCCTGAGCATGTTTCAGATTGATAAAAAATTCAAATTCCATCCAAAGTGTGCCAAACTCAAAATCACACACCTCATATTTGCGGTCTGTTTAGTAGAGGAGATTTTTACTCAATTCAAAAAATGCATCAGTGTGTTATTAACTTTGGAATCACATCAGGACTTGAAGCAAATCTTTCAAAAAGTGCTATTTTTTATTGGGGTGTGGAAGAATCTGTCAAAAATGCTATTCAAAGAAGTCTGGGGTATCCTGAAGGGAATATGCCAATAAGGTATCTTGGTGTACCTTTGATATGCAAGAGACTAACCTACCTTGACTACACTCCTCTCTTCAAGAAGGTCATTAGCCAGTTTCAGACTTAGCTGAACCATAAAAAACTGTCATATGCAGGAAGACTCCACGTCATAAAAAGTGTAATTTTGGGAGTTCAAATCTTTTGGACTTCAAATTTCATCTTGCCAGTGAAAGTTCTTCAGAAAATAGATGATCTATGCAGGGATATTTTTTGGGGCAAAACTGATCAGGTCTTCAAAACTACTCTGGTTTCTTGGGATAAAGTTTATAAACATAAAAATCATGGTGGTTTGGGTGTCTTCTCAGCTACAAATTGGAACCTTGCCACTGCTCTAGGAACGATATGGTATATTCTTTTTTTGGTAAGTGAAAACTTTTATTTCATCACCAAAATGAAGAATTATGTACATCAATGATACTAGAGCTCAGCAACAGAGCTCAGCTAAACAAAAAACTCCTCAAGGAGTAAAAAGAACCCCATCTTCATCATATTACAACCGTAAAACAAAAACCTGCACATATTATGCACAGTATGTCTACACTGTTAGTGCACCTTCTTTGCCTCTACAATGTATACTTTCCTCAGCATTACAAAGAGAGAATCTATTCCCTGTCTTCAGCCGAAGGGGAACCATTCAGAAAAGCAATGAGGATGTCCATCTTTATATTCTTGATTAAAACATCAGGAGCTCTATTCTTCAACTTAAAAATCCTGTTATTCCTCTCTCTCCAAATGTTATATACTGCAGCAGCCAATGCCATCCTTTTAATTTTTTGCTTAATTCCTTTGCTCCTCAGTCTGAAACTGTACCAATTCAATAGGGTAGACCAATCACAAGATCTCCATTTGAAATTGAGCCACTCCATAATACCATTCCATACAAAATTTGATAATTTGCACTAAAAAAAGAGATGATTTCTGCTCTCTGAAGAACCATCACATAGTTTACAAATAGAAGCTTGAATAATCTTATGCTTGAGAAGTCTGTCTTGAGTTTGAAGTTTGTTATTGACTGCCAGCCACAGGATAAAAGAGTGTTTAGGATAGCTCAAATTTTCCCACACAGTGTCATGCCATGCCACATGAGTTGTACCAGGTGATAAACTGGAATAGAGACCAGAGATCTGGACATTGGAATTGACACAATAAGAATTTATAAGCTGTTTAAGGTTTTCAATCCTTCCATACAAAACAAGGCATTTATCTATGATTTTCAATAGTTGTTTCCACATCCAAGAATCCCCCTTCTTAGCATTTACCTGCCATATGTTGCTGTTTTTTAGGTAGTTCTCATGGGACCATTTAATCCATAATTGTTCCTTATTCATGTGAATACTCCAAAGGATTTTAAGAGCTGCAGTAGTGTTCCAAAGCCTAGCTGAGAAGATTCCTAATCCTCCATTCTTCCTTAGCACACAAACTTTACTCCATGATACAAGTGATTTGAAATTTTGATCTGATTTACCCCATAGGAAGCACCTCCACTCCTTATTGGTATATTCATATCAATAAGGAGTTGTTGTGGATAAAGTGGATTCATTGTACCTATCTAAAAGATAAAACAATCTGGGATGTCAAAATCAAAACAGAGGATTCTTGGATGTGGAAACAAATCCTTAAAGCTAGAGACAAAGCTATCATTAGCAGTGGAGGTGTTGATAATTTGAAGAATACTACTAGCTCATGTTATAGGAACTCTAAAGTTAAAATCTCTGAGCTATATTCTGCTATCTCCCTAATTTTCAGTAGTGTGACGTGGTTCAAAACAATTTGGGAAAATTTGTGCATCCCTAAATAGAGTTTTATCTTGTGGTTAGCTGTTCTTGATCGGTTGCTCACTAGAGATAGATTGATGAGGAGAGGAATTATTCAGGATGGACAATGTTGTTTATGCACAGGTTCAGCTACTGAAACCCGTAATCACCTGTTTTTTGAATGTAATTTTTCGAATGGTGTCTGGAATAGAATCATGGAATGACTTCAGTTCAAATGGAGGGCTTGTGAGTGGCATGTCTTGCTGGATTGGTTCTGCTGTAGATTAAGAGGGAATGGTTTCAAACAAAAGGTGAAGAGTCTGGCTCTTTCTTCTATAATATATAACCTGTGGAAAGAGAGAAACAACAGGATTTTTTAACCAGAAGATTAAGAGATTGATAAATTAATTAGGGGGATAAAGGTGGATATTGTGACAATCATCCTCAACAGCTCATTTTTAGTTGAGCAGAAAGAATGGCTACTTGCTCTATGAGCACTAATAGTTTTATTGATACTATTTTGATTTTTTTAGTTTTCCTGTAGAGCTAAAGATTTTTATGTACATAACTTTCAAATTTTGGTAATAAAATAAAGTTCTTCGTTGACCAAAAAAAATGTGTTCTATCTTTTCACTAGTATGACAACGTTAAAAGTTTTCTTGAAAACGCGTGCACCAACACTACCAACCTCTCAAATAGGACAAAGTCGCACGATTATGAATTGTTACGATAATCTCACATTGAATTGAATGTGTAACAGTAAAAGAAGCAGTGGATATGAACACAAAGACATACATAAACATTGGCAAATATGACTGAACACATCACAGTTTTGATAAAATCAGAAATAAAACAAGAGGAGATGAAGTTTAAAACTGAAGCATGTAACTATACCACATTGAGTGCCATTGTAAAATCCCCTCACCACTGATGAGATGCAACAAGTAGAACAACAGGAGATTATTCGGTGGTTGTGCAGAATAGCCTTCAAGGCATTGCAATTTCTTTGTGTGGGCTCGCATATTGAAGTCAACAATATTATTATCAAAGCTAAGGAAGAAAAACTTTTAACAAATAAGAATTAAGAAGCCATACAACAAGCATTTTAAAAATTAAGTTTATCATCAATGAAGGCGGGGCAAAATAAGGAAGAAGAGGGGAGATAGGGAGGTGAGCAGTGTTGAAAGAGCCTTCGTAAAAATCAAAAAATTCTCTCTGGTCGGTCGACTAACCAACACAATCAGTCGACCAAAGAATCATACACAGCAGGAGGTGGAAAATTCTCCCTGGTTGGTCGACCGAACATATGTATCGGTCGACAGATCAAGGAGAAAACAGTTTTCTATTCTATTTTGGATTTAGGGTTTATATATTAGAAGGGTGTGGTGGCTGTAATAATAAGTGTTTTTGAGAGTTGATTGAGTACTTTGAGAGGGAGATTCTTTGAAGGTGAGTGAGATCTTGTTGGTGAGGGTTAGTTTGATTATTTGAGAGTTGTAACCTATTGTATTTCTCCTACATATAGTAAAATCTCCCCCACCCTCTCCTCGTGAACGTAGGCATCTTGCCAAACCACGTAATTCTCTGTATTTGTGATTGATCTTGGCTGTTTATATTATGGATTGTGCTTGCTATTTTCTTTGTGCATTTGCTTACTAACTTGTTGTGGATTGAGTCCGCTTCCGTTGAGCGCAACAAGTGGTATCAGAGTAATGTTTCAGATCTAGAGTTTGAATTGGATGGAGGAAAATTTGGTGTTGGAAGCTTGGATTTTGGAGATCTAGGTTTCGGTGGAGGTAGCGTTGCAGAGTTGCCATTGAAGATCTCGTCTTTCTCATGTGGTTGGGAGATCATTTTGGAATCCTATCTAGGGTTCAATTTTGGGTAATTTCTCAACTCTATCATTTTCAAATTCTTTTCTCTATAAATTGGAGTTAGTATGTAATGGCGGAAGAAAGTGGTGATGATAGCAAGGCTATGACGAGTACAATTCAGGTTACACTTCAGAATATGAAGATTAGTATTGTGAAGTATGACGGTAAAATTAATTTTGGGTTATGGATGAGGGATGTGCAGGATGATTTAAATGCTCAAAACTTAAAAGAGATAATAATGGCTCATGAGAGGCCACCTAAATATGATGAGACGGTGTGGGACAAAATGAATAGAAATGCTTGTGGGGGTGATTAGGTCTTGTTTAGAACAAGAGTTGAAATACGATGTTATTAGAGTGACGTCTACGATGAAGATGTGGGAGATTCTCAATAACAAGTATCTTACGAAGAGTATTGAGAATCCGTTGTACTTACTGCAGAGATTATTCAGATTCTAGATGTCTAGGGATACCTCACTTATAGATCATGTGAATAACTATACAAAGTTATTATCGGACTTGGTAAATGTTGATGAGAATATATTGGATGAGTACAAGGTGATTATTTTATTAGGCTCATTACTCAATGAGGATTTTATCACCTTCGTGCTTACATTGTTGAATGATAGATCTTTCATCACCTATAGTGAAGTTACAAATGCATTGACAAATTTTGATTTGAGGATGAAGGATAAAAAATCTTCCAGAGCTAGCACTTTAGGAGAAGTATTGTCGACAAAAGGAATGAGTCCCTATCCTAGAGGTGATAATCAGGGCAAGTCAAAGTATAGAGGACAACCAAGAGGACACTAACAAGTTGCTAAAAACTAGTGTGCTTTCTGCATAGAACAAGGATATTGGAAGAGAGATTGTCCAAAGTTGAGAGAGAACAAGAATAGCAAGAAGAATGGTCCGAAGCTCAGTGAGGTGAATGTTGCTAGAAATGGTAATGATTCTGATAATTCATGCTTTTTTTCATTACTCTAGAGATTAACTATGTGGATGCATCAGATTAGATGCCGGATTCTGGGGCTACTTATCATGTGACTCCTCGGAGAGATTGATTTGTATCTTTTGATAAGCTCGATGAGGGTGTGGTGATCATAGGAAACAATTAGTCTTGTGGCATTTATGGGATAGGTACTGTCAGGATTCGGATGCACGATGGAGTTGTTAGAGAGTTGACTAAAGTAAGGTTTGTTCCTCAACTGAAAGGAAAATCTTATTTCTATTAGAGATTTAGATGCAAAAGGATTCAAGGTAACTTTAGAGAACGTTATAGGTGAAGTTACTAAAGGATCATTGGTAGCGATGAAAGGGGTCCGCAATAAAAATCTTTATTATCTAAAGGGAAGTACCGAGATTAGCCAGGTAGCTTCAGCAGTTTCAGAGACGGATACTAGTAGACTTTGGCATTTCAGACTTAGGAACATAAGGGAAAGTCACTGAAGATATTGTACAAGCAGTGATTATTAAAAGGAGCCAAGAGTGGGAAAATTAAATTCTGTGAGCACTGTATTCTTAGCAAGAATACTAAAGTGAAGTTTGGGACATCTATTCATAAAAAAAAACCACATTTTCGACTACGTGCACATGGATGTATGGGGTTTCACCAAGACAATATCACTTGGTGGGTGATATTGGTTCGTTACTTTTATGGATGACTCTTCAAGGCGTTGTTGGGTATATACCATGAAATAGAAGAGTGATGTCCTAGAGATATTTGTGGAGTGGAAAAGAAGATTAGAACTATAGACAGGGAGAAAGATCAAGAAGTTAAGATCCGACAACAGTGATGAGTATACTTCAGATCCATTTCAGCAGCTATGTCGAGACTATAGGCATAAAAATTGCCTATAGATTGCAAAGAAGCTCAAAACAGACGAAAATGCTGATATCTCTCAAACCAGAGGGAATTTGAAAAAATGGACGGTGGCTAACCAAACTTCGATAGGTTTGGTTGGCCCTGTCTCATCGAGATAGATGATTTTCATATATAATTCGTCCAATTCTGACTTATAGTTTGAAAGTTATGACACGTTCTTTGCAGCATGATCTGAAGTCCACCTGAACTGATCGAACCTCGCCTGAACTATTGGACCAAGCCTATAGATTCCCGCATACAGCTCGAAACAAAGAGAAAATGAAGAATGTCGATATACGAGTCAAAGAAGATTATTCGATGCTAAAAGGAAGTAAAGGAACACACAAAACGATGGAACAAGACCAAACCAGGAAGTCAGAAAATCCCGGTCACCTCGAAGTGACTCGGAAATTCTGAGTCACATTGGGGTGACTTAGAACAGTGAAGTTCCCAACGATGTATTTTCGGATGATTTTCTAAGGATTCGTTCAATCTACTGCCTCCCTAATAGCCTTAGGATCATCCTTAAACGTGGTTAAGCCATTATTAACTGAAGATAAGATCAAATCATGAATTCTTATCCAAAACATAGCATCTGAAGCCTATAAATACACATCTAGGACCCCTATACGCGGGGGATCTGAAATTTAAAGCTTGGAGGCGAGGTGATGATCCTATAAGGGTAGACCTACGAATTTCAGAGAGAGGCTAGCGAGATCTTGGCGAATTTTCGTATAAAGATGGAGATTTCAAGAGATTTGTAACCTTCCGTCTGTTTCCTTGAGATCAGAATTCATTTTGATCTTAAGAAGAGTAGTAATCTCACTTTGTTGAGCTTATTTACTTTAGTTCTTGTTTCTTTTGTGAAACGAGATCAACCGGATCTGATACTCGATGGTCCACGGATCAAAGAGTCCCTGGTACAGGCAAAGATCCCATGTAAATAGTGAATAATAAATGTCCTCTACATGTGTTTCTAGAAGATTGTCATTTTATTTCTTTTGTGTAAGAAAAGTCTTATAAAAAGTCTCCTTCTTTTGAACTTATTATAAACGATAAAAGTTGTAAATGAGTTCTGCAATGAAAAAGTTTTCCGATGCTAACAGAGACGAGGGCATAGAGAAACACTTCACAATTAGTTTTACACCGCAGCAAAATAGGATGGAGTGAGGTTAAATCGGACTTTACTAGAGAAGATCCGATGTTTGTTATCGCAGAGTGGTTTTACAAAAGATCTTTTGGGCTCAGACACTTACATATACGAGTCACCTTATCATAGGCTGCCTTTATTAGTGATAGAAGGGAAGACCCCTATGGAGATGTGGTCGGGAGTACCAACAGATGACTATGATCAACTCAAAGTTTTTGGGTGCCCTGCATTATATCATGTCAAATTTGATAAATTAGAATCTCGAGCTAAAAATGCCATCTTTATGGGTTTCAAGCATGGTGTGAAAGGATATAAGCTTTGAGATCCAGTTGATAAGAAGATTGTGCTGAGTAGAGGCGTCACATTTGATAAGACTTCGCTCTTGAAGCCTCCCAGCTCTCATCAGGTGGAGAACACCCCGACAGCAGAGACATCGTAGATGATGGAGATTGATGTAGCTTCACAGAGTCCATATGGGACTGTATCCAGTAGAGTGCTAACTGAGGTGACGCCAGACAAGCACAGTGATGAGTTGGAGGATACATGTACAGCAGAGTAGAATCAGGAACCGATAGCTCAGGTTCATGATTTTATAGCAGTTCAGAGAACTAGGAGAGACATAGGTTGCCAGCACGGTATACAGATACAGTGGTTGCTTATGTACTTCCGGTGGAGAACATCAATGAGATAGTTCCTACTACTTTCAGAGAGGTTGAACAGTTGTTTGTGGGGAAATTTACAGTAAAAGAAATAAAGGAAAATTGATTTGTATTCCTTCGATCTCAATTACAATTTGGATTTCCTGATTACAAAAGAGAATAAAGGAAAATTGATTTGTATTCCTTCGATCTCAATTACAATTTGGATTTCCTGATTACAAAAGAGAGGAGAATGAATTTGATTCTCCCCTTTGTTACAAAAGAGAGGAGAATGAATTTGATTCTCCCCTTTGTTTAATTCTGGGTTCTTCACGGTGGCGATGTAATGCCTCCCTTGAATGCTCGCGTCGAGTTTGCTCTCTGTTAACGATCCGACGTTTTAATTCACTAGAACGATGTCCTCTCCTCACGATTTGACGTTATGGAGAACTTGCGTGGCAAGTTTTAGAACCCTGAACGAGTTTAGAAGAACTCTGTAAAAGAGTTGATTTGAACCGAAAGTCGGTTGATAAGCCAAGGATGAAAGCTGTTGCTCAAGGATGCTTCAAGATCTTCTTGTTGCCAAGTGTCTCTCTTCAGCCGATCTCCTCCAAAGCCTGCCCAAGGATCTCTTCTGCTGCTGCCCAACCGAGAGCCAAATCTCCTCTGCTCGAACCCCTGAACGGAATTGATTTTTTGTTATTTATCGAGGATTAAGGGGGTGTAACTACCCCCTTAAATCACTCCTAAGTGGGGTGTAACCGTCCTCCAATCATGGGAAATAGTTTTGAAACTGTTCATGGGTTTAAGGGGTGTAATTCCCCCTAAAATGGCTCCATAATGGGGTGTAACTGTCCCTATTAAGTGGAGATACTGTTTTAAAACCGTTCAGGTTCTGTTTGAACCAGTCAAACACAAAAACACGGGTCTGACCCTAGCGTTTTGATGTTGCAACGCAGGTTCGACTCCGGTATTTTGATGTTGCAACGTGGGTCCCCCCAGCGTTTTAATGTTGACACACGGGGAGGACCTCTGCGTTTTGGTGTTGATGCGCAGGGATGACCTCTACATTTTGGTCTTAGAGCGCGGTGATGAGTTCTGCGTCTTGCTTCAAAGAGATTATCAACAAGTAATCTCTTTTGTTATAGCGTTGCAAAGATCATTGTCTTGTAATCTCCATCTTGGCTCCTTGAGAATATGAGAGTCGTCAGATTATAACTCTCGATGTTGATTGTGAAGGCTGTTGATTAGAGCTTTCATCAGTTGTTGTGAAGGTCGTCAGATTATAACCTTCATCAACCTACGTAAAAGTCTTCAAATTGTAACCTTCTGGAAGTCATCAGATTGTAACTTCCATCATTGGTGTTTTGATGAGGATTAGCTATCTATTGTCTTTTTTAGACAGCCTACAACAGTGTTCAGAGGTTGATATGTGGCAGGATGCTATGCATGAAGAGATGGAGTCTCTTCACAAGAATGACACATGGGAGCTTGTCGAGCTTCCAAAAGGGTGAAAGGCGATTGGTTGCAAATGAGTATATACCAAAAAGGAGGGCATTCAAGGCACTCCTGTGAGATTGAAAGCTAGGTTGGTAATGAAGAGTTATGCACATGAAGAAGGAATTAACCATAATGAGGTCTTCTCTTTGGTGGTAAAGCATTCTTTCATTCGGATCTTACTAGCTTTGGTGGTACAGTATGGATTAGAATTGGATCAATTGGATGTAAAGATGGTATTTCTTCATTATAATCTTGATGAAGAAATTTATATGACTCAACCATTTGGGTTTCGAGCTGCAGGGAAGGAAAAGTTGGTGTGTAGACTAAAAAATTCACTATACTGGTTGAAGCAATCTCCAAGACAATGATATAGGTGATTCCATGGGTTTATGCTTGACAAGTCATACATAAAGAGCCAGTTTGATCCTTGTTTGTACTATCGCAAGCTTCATGGAGGTGCGTACATTTATTTATTGCTTTATGTAGATGACATGTAGGTTGCTTTCATTTTCAGATCCGCCATAGATAAATTAAAGATACAACTTTCAAGCGAGTTTGAAACAAAGGATTTAGGTGAAGTAAAGCGTATTTTGGTGATGAAGATCGATAAAGATAGAGATAAGGGCAACATTTATTTAATATAGGTGGATTATTTGAAAAATGTGTTACAATGATTCCTTGTTAGCATGGAGACAAAGCATGTCAGTGTACCTTTAGGAGCCCATTTGAAGCTTTTAGCTGGTCTTTCACCCAAATCAGTTGAAGATAGAGAGTTGATGTCGAAAACTCCTTATGCAAGAGTAGTGAAAAGTTTAATGTATGTAATGGTATGTACAAGGCGGGATTAATCACAGCAGTTAGTATGGTTTCACAATACATGCATGACCCGGGTCTGAGTCATTAGGATGCTCTGAGGTGGATATTGAGATACTTTGGAGGAACTCTCAATGTTGGTTTGATGTTTGAGTGGGACACTAGTGGTGGGAAGTTATGCATTGGATACGTAGATTCTGACTATGCTGGAGATTTGGATAAGTGTCGGTCGACGATGGGGTATGTGTTCACTTTGACTCGTGCATCGGTGTGTTAGAGATGCACCTTATAGTCTATAGTTACTTTGTCAATGACAGTGGCAGAGTATATGGCTATTATAGAGGCTGTTAAGGACGCAATATGGCTTTGAGGGCTTTTGGAGGACCTTGGTGTTTCACAGCGGTCTGTCATCATTCATTGTGATAGCATGAGTACGCTATCTATTTGGCGAAGAATCAAATTTTCCATGCGAGGACAAAGCACATTGACGTTCACTATCACTTTGTCTGGGATGTTCTTGAAGATGGGGATATGGAGCTTGTGAAGGTTCACACCAAAGACAATCCAGCAGATATGCTCACGAAGGTGACCCCTAATAGCAAGTTCGATCACTGTAAAAACTTGTTGCATATTTGTGCTTGTTGAGGCCTGTTGAGGCCATTTGGAGGAACTACGGGTGGCTTGATCCCTTGGGAGAGGGGGTATGTAGGCAATCACATTAGTACAGCCAAATTTGAAGAGATGACACATTGGTGCTCTTGTTAGTGTCAGCTAGTTTTGGGAGCACTTCGCCGATGTGGAGAATTATTGAAAGAGCTTTCTGTTGGCCTTCTTGTTTTGATGATGTTTAGCAAATAATTTACCACTAATATTGTTTGTCTAGTGTTTGTGTATTTCTATTTATTATAGACAAACAACGTGTTGAAGGATGGATGGATTGCGCCATAACGATCATATCAAATGAAGGTTGGCGGAATAGTGGTTGAAGCCTTGCTATTCAAAGTTGAAGATCCAAGTTCAAGCTTCATCCAAGTTTACCAAGTTGAGCTACAATGAAGATCAAGATCAAGCTTGGGTAACATTAGTTTAGGTTTATATTATGTGTGTTGGTACTTTAAGCTCAATCATATATACACACATATTATATTGGTTTCCTTGTATATATATAGTTATATATATATACAACACAAGCTTTGTTTTTATATATACATAGTTATATATATATATATATATATACAATTTAGTTTTGGTATATATAGGTATATGTATACATACATGTTTTTTGTTTCTAAGTTTATATAAATATGAAATTACATCTTTCATATTTATTGTTTTGGTTTTTCAAGTTTAAATATGAAACAATTGAATATAATTGGAAAATATATTTTTATTTCATGTTTATATGCTTACATATGATTTCATCAATACAATTTTATTTAGTTCAATGAAATCATGTTTATTGTTTTGAAAGTTTGCAAAACAAGTATTTTTATGAAAATATTGTTTTCTTGGTTATTTTCATGGTTTATGGACATATACATCTTTTATTAAGTCTACAAAATCATTTTGTAAAGTTTCAAAACATGGTTAAGCTAAAATGTTAAAACTCATGTGTTCACATTTTTATGTTTTTGACTATTTTGCAAAATGATGATATTTTTTATTTAGGAGGTCCTTTTTGAAAACCAGTTTTTTTAGCATGTTTATTATCATGTCTACAATTATTTTTCCAAAGTTTTATATTTTTCTGAATTTATTTGATATTTTAAACCCAGTTTAAAGTTGAGTTTTTCTGAGCACTTCAAGTCGTGCATGTTTAGTCGACTCATTAGTCGACTCATAAGTCGACTCATGAAGTGCAGCACGGTTATAATTTTTCTTCTGCTGAGTCGACTCATATAAGCCGACACATTAGTCGACTCATAAGTCGACTCATGAGTCGACTCATAAGTCGACTTATCAGAAAGCCGTTGCACAGTAACGGCTAGTTTCCAGGTTTGTTTATTTTAATGTTTTTATGGGATTTTGTTGGATTCTTGTGCTAGTTTCTTCAAGCCTATATATACCCTTTACATTAACTATTTTATCTAACTAAGAAAATGTTTTAATCAAGTTTAACAAGGGTTTAAGTTTGGTTTAAGTTTGTTTAAGAAGCTTTTAAGCAATTGAGGGTTTGAGTTTGTGAATTCAATTCCACAAGAGCTTGAGGAGACCATCTATTGGAGTTTGAGCAATCAACTATTCTCCATCCATCTCTTTTCATCTATTGAGAAGTTTTCTAAACTCTTTTCTAGCTTTATATTTATTTGTTTGATTATCATCTTATTAAAGCTAGCTTTATATTGAGTTTAGATTTGATTAATCTCATTGTTACACACACCCACTTGAGCTTATTGTGTTTGCATTCATAATATATTTGTGGTTGTGAGAGATCGTAACATTGAGTTGAGCCTAATTGAGTTCTCACATTGTTTAGAGAACAATCATTTGTTATGTGCCTAATTGTAAAGTTCACTTTGTAATACACTTGTACACCGAGAGGAGTGTGTGGTGAGGACGGAGTCGATACCGAGAGGAGTGGCATCGGTGGCCTAGTGAGAGGTGATAATTCCAAGCAGTTGAGGGAGTCGATACATGAGGACCAACACTTGAGGTTGTAGCTTGTGTATGTACTTCGTGAGGATTTGTGAGAGTTGTCGGTTGACTTGATAACCGAGTGTAAAGAGTTTTCGGTTAGCTAGAAAACCAAGTGTGTAGAGAAGTTTCGGTTTTCAAACCGGGTTGTGTAGTGGATTCTCCCCGGGAGTGGAGAGCGGAGACGTAGGACGGAAGGTCCGAACTCCGTGATCATTTCTTTGTGTTTGAGTTTGGCATTGGCGCATTTATTCTTACATATTGTTATATCGTCATTGTTGCATGTTAATTTTATTTACCCTTGTTTATATTATATATCCTTGCATATATCTTGTAGCATATCACACTTGCTAGGATATATTCGTTAGTAAGTTTTAATTGGTATTTAAATCGGATTAGATTAGCATAAACCCTATTCACCCTCCTCTAGGGTTCTTTCATAGCGGCCTTAGGGTCTAACACCTTCGTGAAAATCAGAAAATTCTCTATAGTTGGTCGACTGATCAGCATAATCAGTCGATCGAAAATCATGCACAATAGCAGGTGGAAAATTCTCTATGGTCGGTCGACCGAACATATGTATTGATCGACGGATCAAGGAGAAAACAGTTTCCTATTCTGTTTTGGATTTAGGGTTTATTTATTAGAAGGGCATGGCGGCTGTAAAAATAATTGTTTTTGAGAGTTGATTGAGCACTTTGAGAGGGAGATTCTTTGAAGGTGAGTGAGATCTTGTTAGTGAGGGTTAGTTTGATTGTTTGAGAGTTGTAACACATTGTATTTCTCCTCCATATAGTGAAATCTCCTCATCCTCTCCCTGTGGACGTAGGCATCTTGCCGAACCACGTAATTCTCTGTGTCTGCGATTGATCTTGGTTGTTTATATTCTGGATTGTGCTCATTGTATTTTTTGTGCATTGCTTACCGACTTGTTGTGGATTGAGTCTGCTTCCATTGAGCGCTACAAGGAGAACCCTTCCCCAAGTAATCGCGTCAAAAAACTCCAACAACCCTTTGGAATTATTCTATTTCATAAAATATCATTTTCTAACATTTCCACCAATTTCCAGTCCAAAATGCTCTGAAATGGCACCTCTATAAAGTTGAGAACTTTTTTGGATTTTATGAAACAAGTCTATAAAATGTTTGGTTAAACAAACAAAGGAATAGAAATATTGTTTTAGAAAAATGGTACACTTTTCAGGTGTGTCTGTCCCCGAAATGGTGTTCCCACCCTTTTCCACTCGATACAAACATGCCCTTGGAATTCAATATCCGTTTGGAAATTGGTTAAGAAAAGGGTTAAGGAGTTTAAACTCTCATTAACCCTTCAAACGAGTTAATTTGTTTAAAGAGCTAACAAATCCTTTATAAGAGTTAAAGTTAGTTAACCTCTCATTTATTAGAGGCGTTAACAAATCCACATGGACACGTGAGTTACGATTTATTAGCTCTAGAAGTAGATATTAAAACTTAAAAAAATATTATAGTAACTAATTTAGGATATTTATCACAACGGACCTTTTTTTATTCATCAAATCAACTAATTTCCTTTACCCTTATTTGTTTGTTATAAATATAAAAAAACCTTAACCCTTTATTTTCGTTATCAAATATAAATTAGGGGTCTGTTTGTTTGCACGGAAGTAATTATGAAGTAGCTGAAGTAAAAGTAGTAGAGGCTACTTCTGCTACTTCTAAACAAAAAAGTGTATTTGGTTCTTTAAAAAACTTACTTTCAATACTTCCTTAAACGTTTATATGGCGCCTACGTTTCATTCTTACTTTCAAAATATTTTTCCAATCCTCAATACTCATAAATAGCTTGGAAGTAGTTGAAATGCATATTAATTAGGAAATAAATAATTTTTATTAATATTTTTTTATTAGTTACTTCTAACAACTTTTTATTGATAAAATTACTCTTAATTTTAATAATTATTTTGTATTAATTTGTAATGGTTGTCGGCCAGCTTTTCTTTGGGATGAAGAGAACAGTTTGTCTATTATTTCTTTGTCTAAATACCACGATGATGTTACGATCAAAGGAGCGAGGGAGGAGGAAAATTAGAGATTCATAGAAATTTATGGTCATTCGGAGTCTCATCATAGGCGAGAGGTAAACAATTATTTTGAAGCTATGTGGTTGAATGATTCTTTTTGCTCTCAAGTGACGAGAGGTCACGTGCTAGATCAAATTAAAGAGCGTGGCGCGACATTGAAATTGTGGAAGCAATATGTGTTAATTACTTCCTAGTAATATTTTCAAACGTTATCCAAACAAAAAAAAGTAAATGAAGAGGAAGAAGTTCTACTTCCATTATTTCTAAAAATGTATGAAAAAAAGCTATTTTTACTACTTCCTACTTCATAGTTTTAAAAGTTACTTCTATAACCTACTTTTTACTTCCAATACTTTCATTCTAAGTCAAATTATTTTTTAAACCGTCATAGAGGATTAACTAAATTATTTCTTCTTAAACCTTCTCTCTTAACGACTTGCGAAACCGCGCCTGAAATTAGGTTGTGGGATGTGATTGGATTTGGTCCAGTGTCATGAATCTCATGATGGCTTAAAAATGTTGTGTTGGAGCTCACCTCGACTCAAGTGTCATATTACTTGAAAAATAATTCGGATTGTGGCCGTTGTTATGTTAGTATTTATTCTGCAGTGATAACCGTCTAACAATGTCTAGATACTTCCAATTTATTTAATATAAAGTATCACATTTCTTCTAAAATTTGTTTATGTCTAAATTTCAAATCACAATTATTTTTATTAAATAATAGATGATTATTATTCAGAGCAGATCCAGCGTCATATCAAAGAAGAAGAGAAAATGCCTTGACCACAAATTTAAAAGTTCATGCGATAAATTACAACTCCACACGTCTTCCTTACCCCACAATTGTCATCTTCAGACTATGTATGTGATGCGCGCTCGTGCTAATAATTAGGACACCCCAACTGATGGCTACTTTAACAAAGCCTGGATAACAAGTTACGAGCCTGACTTGCATAGGAATTGGAGGCCCAATAAGCTTTGAACTAGGGGTAGAAAGGCCAGCGCCGACGTGGGCCTAAACATATTCAGTTCCAACTCTTCAATTTCAGACTGAATAGACTGGGCCTTAATAAATTGGAACAAAGACTTATCTTTCTTGGTAATCCTCAGAAACATAATTCTTAGCATGTTTAGACCCTTATCATAAAATCAAGGGTTAAATTTGCCTCATTAAGAAAATATTCTCTTTATGGGTCGAAATATTCAATTATTAACATTGTATAAGAATATTATTCTTCGAGAACATTTTAATTACTTGCATGTTATATCTTTGGATTGGATTTTACCATTATCTTAAC
>NC_033798.1:9003943-9009464 GCF_001876935.1 Asparagus officinalis
ATCTATCTTCTAGCCATCATCTTTTCTCATTAATGATTATCAGTTGTTATTATTATCATCTATGTTAACATGTTTTGATTAGTTTTATATATATAGTTTAGCCATGAAGTTTTGTGCTAATTTGCAGTATATAACTTTATCCCAAGATTAAGACCCAAGTTTGTGGTCCATGATCCTAATATAGTCTAAGCAAGACATGTGTCACATTCGATCTCCTTGTTTTCTTAGAAGATTTTCTCCAAAGAGATCTCTAAAGGATGTTCCACTCAAAAAAAAAAAAAAATTCCGAATGCATAAACTAATGAAAGTAAATTAAAATGTTGTTTTTGGTGATTTCCTGAAAATTTCATGAAAGTTTATGGTAGAACATTGGACGGGGAAAAAGATCAACATTTATTAACTATACAATGTATCTAACAGCAGTTAGTTTCAGAAAAGGGGAAAAAAACAATTGGATGCAGTTGAAAATACACTTTAGGTCGATAACATCCAGCCAAAAGAAACAGAACTTTGGAAGAATACAAGTCTGAACTGTGGATTTTGTTGTGGATTCTGCATATGATGTACATAGTCAAAAAAATTAAACATCTCTACTACACTTTTCTAGCAAAGTACTGATACCGGTGAAAAGAGTTTGATCGAATGACTTTTTTGCCGACATCTAAGACTATTCAAAACCACATCATGTGCTAAATAAATGCAATCTTTAGAAAAATGAGGAATGAGAGCTTTGAAGATGTCACTGCAGTCAGTTCAATGCAAACTCATGTGCCTTTTTCTTTTTTCCCCCCCAACCTAAAATTGATAGGCACCAAATTATATATGATTGCTTTCAACTTATCTATTCTCATCCCCTTTTTGGGTACTGATGTCAAGTCTTCTTAAGAGTTAGGTTCGTGCTATTAATTAGTTGAATTGATTTAGGGTTAATTGTTGATAGACCAATTACGAATAGACTAGTGAACTTTTTTTTTCCGACAATTTTATCATCAGAGAAAGAGAATTATTATTTGACAAATAGACTACTTGAGCGTAAACGAGTTTAAAAAAATCACTCAGATTGCCTATTTGTTATAGAACTACATGGATCTATTCGCAATTGGGAAACAGTATAAAATTGAGAATTATTATTTAGGATTGTGGGTTGCAACTATATAGTTTAGATCCTTGTAGGTTGCAATATGGAATATTTTACATATTCATGATTTCTTTTTTGAAAATCTGCTTTAAATATTTATTCGATTAGATTTGATTCTGAGTTACCTTAGTATCATCTTAAATCCGTTACACCAAAACTTTGAAATTACGATTAAAATTGAGGGTTATAAGTTTTCTACTCAACAATTTCTTTGTGGTCTCGACTAGATTGGAGGTGGTTGGTGAGAGTAGGCATGCATGGACTACTTTACAGAAAGTGTAGCGTTGAGAGATTGAGGACGATCTTATGTCACGTTTCAAAAACAGCTGTAAAAACGCAGCAAATTGGGGAACATCAACATGGATGTGGGCCTTTGTTAATTTGCTACCTTATGTTACCAATTAGGTGAAGAAAAAAAAATATCATGCTTGAATTTTGATACTTGCACAAAATGTTAACTTACAGAGTCGAATTTTGCAATCAAAGATGACAAAACTAAGTCTAGGAGCTTCTAATATCAAATTATCTTTACATGAAATGTTTACTGATCAGGTATACTTTTCCTTCTACTAAGTTAGAAAATCTCTCTAATTCTTCATCGGTATTTTGAAGTTGTTATCATAACAATCTAGATTATTCAAATATGGTACATATACCAAGTTTTCTAATGAGAAAATCAAGTCTATACATCCTGGCTTACAAATTATACGTTTGACTACAAGAGTTGGGTTGATGTTAGAAATTGGTTTTTTTTCCCCTTTGGAAACCACCTTAAAAATAGGGTCATTATATGCACAGAAACAATCTTTCATTTTCAATAAATATATACAAAAGTAACAAATCGTAGTACAGGGAATTCAAGAATTATCTGTATTTAATAGATATCCAAAATTTGATACTCCAACGTACATGTAATTTTGAGCCTTAACACTTTCTTATTTGGAGTGAAATTAGAATGCATTACGTGTGATGTAAAGTAACACCCATTTTACATAATCCCACTGTAAAAATGCGTTTAACACCTGCAATTTTATCCGCTATAGCAATTTCTGCACTTATTTCCCATCCACTAACTAGTACAAACACCTTGATAAGATTAATGCAAGGTCAAGCAGTACTAAAGTGGAGTTAGAGTCTCCCGGCAAAAAAAAAAAAATATCAAAGTTAAATACGTTTGTTATCCATATAGTTTCCAAAACTTGTCACAATCAAATCACCAAGTAGACGCTCCACGATCCTTATTAGTTTTCTTAATCGTTCAGTTATTCATGGATAACAAATCTTTGATTAGCATTCAAATAAAGGCTTAATTAGGACTCACTTTTATCACCTCCAATATGACTTGGCCACAAAAAGTAAGGTGAGAGATGAGATCTTTTTTCCTTTATATGTTCTCCACCAACCTAATTAATAGGTTTTGACCAATAAAAGTGTTCTTTTTGAAGTCTAATTTCTAGACATAAAGGAAGACAAGGAAAAAAAAAAGAAATTCTAAAGGTTTTATTGCAGTGTAAGAGGTGACTAATGATGAGGTTAGTTAAACTGCGAGAAAGAAAGAAAGATAAATTTGGAACCTCTCTATAATGAAAATAGTGGAGGGGTTACTATTTTTAATCACAATCATTAATTATCCAGTGAGCGATTATGATTCATTCATTTTTTTTGAAAAGAAAGAAGCAGGGTGAGAACCCCTGCTCATATATTTATATAACTGTAACTCCAAAACTGAGGTAAATATATACAATAGAAACATAAAGAGGAAGAAAAAGAGCCAATAGAAGAAAATATCGGTTGGGAGCGGACCTCGTCGTCACCAACCAGATATTTTCTTCACTGACTCTAACTTCCCAGGGAGAAAGCATAACAAACTGAAAGCGACAATAGAGGGAAATATGGGGGTATAGTTTATATATTACAAAAGATCGAACCAAAAAAACCAAAAGCTAAAGTTCTGGAGGAGCAGCAACTTCGAAGCACTAGGATTAGCTAGGAAAATTATCTCCAACATCATCCTCAAGACCAGGTTTAGCCCACTGTTTGAGTCCAAGCTCAACCGCAACACTGTGCATGAGTGAAGCTCTTTTGCTACTAGAGACACATGTCCCCAAAAGAGTGAATTGAGCTATATTAGCAGCTATGATGTGAATAGGAGTATGAAGCTTATCAAATATGAGCTTATTCCTGCAATACCATAACCACCAACAACAGCAGGGAAGGATGACTTTCCATAGAGATTTGATGTTCTTATTGAGGAAGAAGTCACCTTGAGCAGTGATAGGGGAGTCAATCCCCTGCGGTCAGTAACCAAACTGACCATTAGAGAAGAGGAGATACCAGACCAATCTGGTGAAGGAACAATCATTGAACAAGTGATCATGGGTTTTAGTATCTGAACTGCACATGGGGCAAACTATATCCCCTGTCTAACCTTTTTTGACTAAAACATCTCTTGTGTTTAATTTGTGCAAACTCAAGGACCAAAAGAAAATCTTCACCTTAAGCGGAGTGGGTGACTTCCAGATAAATTTATGTAAATGAGAGAGAGTGCCTCCTGCGTTAAGAATAGAATAGAGAGATTTGATAGTAAACTTGCCTGAATGGTGGTGATGCCAAGAAATCTCATCTCTGATGGCAACTACAGGAGAATTAACAGACTCAAGCTTAAGATATAACTGATCAATCTGATTTCTATCTTCATCTGAGTTACATCTTCTGATAATGGGGTGCCACTTGCAGGAATTATTGATGAGAAGGCCATGATAACTGGTGGCAGTGGAATTGGCAAAAGCAAGTTGATGCACTCTGGGGAACAGACTACTGAGGGTGTTATCTTCCTGTAGGCTGTCTAAAATCACAACAGATAGCTAATCCCCATCAAACACCGATGATAGAAATTATAATTCGACGGCTTCTAGAAGGCTATAATTTAAAGACTTTTACGTAGATCGATGAAGGTTATAATCTGACGACCTTCACAACAACTGATGAAAGTTCTAATCAACAGCCTTCATAATTAACATCGGGAGTTATAACCTGACGACTCTTATATTTTCAAGGAGCCAAGACAAAGATTATAAGATAACAATCTTTGCAACACTCTAACAAAAGAGACTACAAATTGACGGTCTCCTAAAATCAAGACGCAGAGCTTGCCTCTGCGTCTCAGATTCAAAACACATAGGTCCTCCCTGCATTACAACCTCAAAACGCAAAGGTCATGCCCGCGTTTCAGAGTCAAAACGCAGAGCTCATGGCTGCATTCCAGACTCAAAACGCAGAGTTCGTGGACTCAAAACGCAGAGTTCGTGGACTCAAAAAACGCAGAGTTCATGCAGGGCCCAACTCTGCGTCCCAGGTTCAAAACATAGAGTTCATTTCTGCGCTGTGCGAACACTGCGTTTTTAACCCAAAATAGGCCCAACTCTGCGTTTCAGTTCTAAAATGCAGAGTTCGGGCCCAGAACACCATTTTTGGCGTTTAACTCGTTCAAAGTACGAATTGAATGGTTCCAGAAACCGTTTTCCCCATGATGGGAGAGATTTTCGCCCCACTTAGGGGCGAATTAAGGGGGGCAGTTATACCCCTTAATCCCTGTAATGACCGTAAAATTTTAATACTAGTTAAAATAATTTTTTAGTATTTTAAAATATTTAATTATGATTTTTAAAAGAGTATATTTTTTAGTATTTTAAAATATTTAATTATGATTTTTAAAAGAGTATTTATATTTTTCTCGATTTTCTAGAATTTTCTTATTTAATTATGATTTTTAAAAGAGTATTTATATTTTTCTCGATTTTCTAGAATTTTCTATGATTTAAAAATCTAAATTTTATTTTTACTTAAATAATTTTAATATTTATAAATTACTTTAGTGTAGTAAAAATTTCTAGAATTCATCAGTTGTGTTATCGATACTATTACGTATCATTCTGAATAACACGTTGTATTATTTTTACTATTACGTATTATTTTTTATAATACATTGTATTATTATTACGTATTATTTTGTACAATTAGTTGTATTATTTTTATTATTGCGTATCAGCTGTCATATTAATACAACTGGTACATTTTATTGTATAGGTAATTTTCTCATAATTATTTGATTTTAAATATAAGTAATTATATTTTTATTAAATATTCTTGTTTAATTGTACAATTAACTGTATTATTTTTACTATTGCATATTATTGGTTGAATTAGTGCAACTTGTACGTTTTAATGTGTAGATAATTTTCATATATTTATTTAAATTTTTCCATAATTATTATTTTTATTTAAATTTTTAAAACCCTAAATAACCTATATATAAATAACCCTCTCTTTCTTCTTCTCTCTCCTCCCCTCTCGTTTTCATGCCGCCAAAGGAAACCGCCGCCC
>NC_033798.1:9010270-9029197 GCF_001876935.1 Asparagus officinalis
AGCGCCCCCAGCCTCCTCTACCACAGATCCCCCGCTTGTACCCCTCTCTCCCCTCTTCCACCGACCACCACGAGCTCCTCTCCCACTGTTCGCCACCATCACTGCATCTCCTCAACCTCCTCCTCAACTCAGACCCTCAGTTCAGCCTCTCCACCTCCGACAACCCGCCGCTCGTCATCAGACCCCTTGGTCTCGTAGGCAAGATCCCTCTTGCTCATTGGCTGTCATTTCAATTTTAGATCTGTGAATTTAATTATATGCATAGATAGACTGTATTATGATTGTGTAGTATGCTGTGATATATCGGCGTGGGTTTGTTGATGATTAATATTAAATAATGATGTTGTGATAAGTAATTTAAAGGAATAATTATTTTGTATAAAAGTGGTTATTTTGAGATGTTTTTAGAATTATTATGATGAGAAAATGTTTTATTTGGAAAAGGAGTTGGTTTTGAATAATTATTAAATTAGATAAATTAAAATAATTTATTTTGGAAAAACATGTTACTAGGATTGTTAAACTATTTTGAGAAAAGATTATTTTAGAATAGTTATTATGAATTAAAAGAATTTATTTTGGTAGCAGAATCATTTTTGGATAATTATATTAATTAAAAAGAATTTATTTGAGAATGTAATCATTTGAGGAAAATTTATGATAATTTTAAAAGAATTTATTTTGGGAAAATGAATTATTTTCTGAATTTCATAGTTTTTGTTCCTGATTTATAATTCTTAATTTTGATTACTTGATATGCTATGATATTATTTCACATGAATAGTTGCATTGATTGTCCATATTGTGTTGAGAACCCTTAGTAGTTCATGACTTAGTGGCCTCATGCGTCATGAACAGACCTAGTGACATGTGTGAGTGTGTTGACTGAATTTAGGTGGTAAACCCGAGTTTCAATGAGGATTATTATTGATTTAGAAAAACGAGAAGAGTTGGGATGAGGAAGTTAATGTTCATGTGATCGGATAAGGCTGTTGATGTATCTTCCAGGCTCGTGTCAGTGGTTGGTGTCGCCACTGGGTTGGTTTGTAGGGCTAAAGTGAAGTGTGTACATCACTTTAGTTAGTGAAATTGTTTCGTCACCCAAGTTGTGCTTGAGTTCGGACCAGGCAGAAAACGGTTTACATGTAATCCTCTGGCCGCATATGTAGCGGGATTGGATGCACGTAGGGGATCTGTGAACAGTCAGTATCCGATGATAGGAGCGTTGACTCTGTGTGAGATGTGACCAGTGACCTGTTATAGAACGGCTATTTACATGACCTCGTTTCTTGGCTAGGTATGATTTCTTGTGAGATGTAGTCCAGTTGTGTTTCTTTTCATACATAGATCGGGATTAATATTTAATTATTCACAATTCGAGACATATGGTATATACATGAGGGTTTCCTTGTTTGGATTATTTCGCTCGACGTACTACGTCTCGAGTTATAGATTTTTAAGTATTAATTCCATCTAGTTGTATGACCTTGTGACTTGTATGATTGTTTTGATCGCTAGCTGCATGACCTCGTTACCTGGTCGATTTTGGATGCTTTATGTTTATCATGTTTTAGTAGTGTTTTCACATGTTGATTTTGTGGAATTTCCAGTTGCACATTTTTTTATCATTTCTATTATCGTATCGTTTTCTGCTTGGATTTTCGTTCGCTCTATTTGTTTTGTGGGGTCTTACCGTGTACCATACATGCTGATGTACACATGTTTTCTCTGGTGTACGTCAGACTTAGAGGAAGAACAGGTTTAGCTGGGAGATCATCAGGAGCTAGAGGATTCTCAGCAGGAGTGCCATGTAGACGTAGCAGAAGAAGAAGAAGCCGAAGCTTAGTCATTCCTTTCAGTTTGTTTTGCAGCACCTTCATTTCCTTTTGATTAGTGTATTTTTATATTCTCCAGTATTTCATTCAGATAGTTTTTGTATAAGGGCACGTTTGACCCGTATTATTATGTCTCGGATGTTATCCCATTTGTGATATGATATTTTTATTCTGAATTTGTCTATTATATTCTTACTGATTGTGATCGGGGACCTGTGACTTCGCATTGTATTTATTTCCAGACGCTTAGCGTATTGGATTGAGAAGAAAAGAAAAAGAAAAAAAATAATAGTGTATATTTCTTCTCAATCTAATATGTTGCAGGCTTGTTCACGTTCCGATTCCCGGGTATTTTGGGAAGCGGGGCGTGACAATCTCCCTATAAATAGGGGTAAACTCCATTGATTTGGGGCTAGCTTTTTGGATATGGGCTTGGCAGCAAAGGGAGATATCTTGGAGTATCTTGGAGATCTAGAGATCGGCTTCTTCAGATCATCTTCTTGGCAGCAGATCATCTTTGAGCTTCCTGCAGCAACAAAGTTCTTAGAGCTTTCGGCCTTGCCTGATTAACCAACTTTCGGTTTAAATCTACTCTTTCACAGAGTTCTAAAACTTGCACTGAGTTCATAAACTCGTAAAGAGTTAATTTCAAACTTGCTTTGTAAGTTATCCACAACGTCAAATCGTGAGGAGAAGATATCGTTCTAGCGAAGTGAAACAAGACGTTCATATCATCAACGGAGAGCAAACTCGACGCGAGCATTCGAGGGAGGTACTCCATCGCCACCGTGAAGAACCCAGAATTAAACAAAGTGGAGGATTCAGATCAATTCTCCTCTCTTTTGTAATCAAAAATCCAAATTGTAATTGAGATTGAGAGAATACAAATCAAATAAATATCTTTTAATTTTTTTTACTATAAATTTTCCAACAAACACTCTCGACCATTTATCATGCCAAAATCTATAAAGTTTACCATCCCCCAATTTCCGTCGGACCAAATTAAAGAATGAGTCATGAATAGAGAATAACTCCTTAATCAGTTTAGAAGTTGAAGATCTAGGGGGGTGAGATATAGGGTTAGAGCCATTAACAGAGTAAATAGACATGATCACTTTACCAATATAGGAATTTCTGTCAAGGATCTTCCAAATCCATTTAGATAGAGTAAATAGACATGATCACTTTACCAATATAGGAATTTCTGTCAAGGATCTTCCAAATCCATTTAGATAGCAAAGCTAAGTTGAAAGGAATTTCTGTCAAGGATCTTCCAAATCCATTTAGATAGCAAAGCTAAGTTGAAAGGTTGCAGATTAATGACACCTAGTCCCCCTTCAACCTTAGCTTTGCACACAATACCTCATTTAACCAAGCTTTTAGATTTAGAAGAATGTTGAAAGGAGCCCCAAAGAAAGTTACGTCTTATTTTGTCCATAGCCTTTAGGAGTCAATTGGGGAGTTTAAAAAATGACATATAATATAATGAGAGAGAGGATAGAACAAAATTCACCAGGGTGAGTCTATCCCCTATGAAGAGGAACTTGTTTTTCCATAAAGCCAACTTTCTAGAAAAAAAATCTAGAAGAGGTTGTCATTCCCTTCTAGACAAAGAGCTTTTTTTGATAGGGAGACCAAGATAAATGAAATGAAGAGAGCCGATAGAGCAATTGAGTTTGTTAGCCAAATGAACACCTCTGCTAGGAACTTTTCCAAGGTAGAAGAGGGTGGATTTAGATGGGTTTATATAGAGACCAGAGATGCTACCAAACATGAACAAGATAGATTTAAGGGTGAAAATGTCTATGTTGACAGCTTTACAGAGGATGAGGGTGTCATCAACAAATTGGAGAGACCTAATAGAGTTGAGTTCTCCTTTGAGATTTAGATCTGAAAGATCACCAGCAGAGAAGCTAGTGGAGATCATCTTATTTAGCACATCCACTACCAATAAAAAAGAGCATATGCGAGAAAGGGTCTCCCTGTTTGAGACCACAGTGACATTGAAAAAAGGAAGATGGAGAAGCATTAACAAGAACTGCAGATTTGGAGGAGGAAATGATGTGTGAGATCCAGTAACACCATCTGGGGCTGAATCCTCTGGCTTTAAGGAGAGATAAGAGAAAACTCCAATTAACGCAATCAAAGGCTTTGAAGAAGTCTACTTTAATTGTGCAAAGTTCCTTTTTCCCTGAAGAGCAGCTGTTGATCATTTCATGAGCTAGAAGAACAGAGTCAAGAGAAGATTTGTTGTTTTGAAATGCTGATTGAGTCTGATCAACCAGAGAGGGGATAAGGGGCTTGAGACGGTTAGCTAGGATTTTGGTGAAAATCTTAACAGAAGGGTTAAGAAGACTAATGGGTCTGAAGTCAGATGGAGAGCTAGCCCCTTCCTTCTTAGGTATGAGGCAAAAAAAAAAAAAAATTAATGTATGAAGGGATCTAACATCATGGAAAAGAGATTGAATGAAGGATATGTCATCATTTTAGATAATAGGCCAAAATTTATGGAAGAACCACATAGAGAGGCCATCCGGTCCTAGAGATTTGTCTGGGTGAAGGTCAAAGACAGCCTTGTGGATTTCTTCAGTGGAGAAAGGATCATCCAGGGAGAACAGACATAGGGAATTGGAGGGATAAAGATAACTTTAGTTTACACTAAGTTTAGAAGCTGGTTGTTCACTGAAGAGATTAGAGAAGAAATCTTGAAAAGCTTGTTTGATATCCAGGGCTGATGTCAGGGTTAAATTATTATGAAAAAGGTATGGAATGAAATTGATTCTTCTTCCATGGGAAGCTACTTTGTGGAAAAAGGCAGAATTATTGTCTTCCTCTTTAAGCCACCTGGATCTTTGCTTCCATTTAACCTCTTCCTCTTTAGCTAAGGAGAACAAGAGATCTCTAAGATCAACTCTAGAGGCAAGTTCAGCAGCAGAGAGAGGTCTGATATCTTCCAGATAATTGAGATGATGAAGGTCAAAAGAAGCTTTAGATTTAGACAGGGATAAGTTACCCAGAACATTTTTGACCCATCACTTGATTCTTTTTTTTTATGAGTTTGATCTTAAGGAGCAGAGGAGTAGGGAGATCACTTTGGACGGAGAAAGAGGACCAACAAGATTGAACAAAAGGAAAGAATGATTGATGGATAAACCATGAGTTTTCAATCCTGAACACTTTAGGTGGAGGAGGACCCCTTGTCCAGAATGATGTGGCAATGATCTGAGCATGAGGAAGGAAAGGCAAATTAGACCAGAAGGGGGAATTGAGATTCAAAGTCTTGAGAGATAAGAAATTTGTCTAGCCTAGCAAGAGATGGATTAGCTCTAAAATTAGACCAAGTGAACTTCCTACCACTTAGAGGAAGGTCAGAAAGATTGATAGAATTGATGAGAGAGTTGAAGGTATAAATCTCCCTAATAGAACCAGTTCTACCACTTCTCTCATTAAGGCTTAAGATCACATTAAAATCCTCAAAAACCACCCAAGGCAAGGATAAGGATTGATGAATTCTAGCAAGTTCCTACCAACAAACTTCTCTATCTTCTTTATCATTAGGGGGCATAAACAGAGGTAGCTGCAAAAGTCCAGTTAGAGGGTTTATGAGTAAGTAAAACAGTGACAGAAAAGATACTTATATAGGAGTAAGAGCAGTCAAATAAGGACTCCTTCCACCCTAACGTTATACCCCCTCTAGAATCCAAGGCATCTAAAACAGACCAAGCAAATCTACTACTCCCCAAACTAGAAAGGGTTCTAGGATTGGAGGAAGAGAGCTTTGTTTCCTGGAGACCCACAATGTCTAGCTTAGCTAATATGATACAATCTCTTACTAATCTACGTTTAGCAGGGTTGTTAAGACCTCTTACATTCCATGAACAAATCTTCATATCTAAAGATAATAACCCAACTTGGAACAACGTTAACCAATAAATAGGAAGACATACTGACTTTGTAGTAAGGGTATGGACCCTTCTTTCTCCATGACTAGAATATCAGAGAGACCTGCTGGATCAATAGGTTCTTGGATGCCACAGTTGATAGCTATATCATGGAGCTTTTCAAGGCTACTAGAAGAAATTGGCAAAGATGAGGATGAGGATGGAGATTTACCCTTACTACCTAGGGGGAAGCACCTTTTCATGATGGGTAAATATTTCCTGTGGGGGAGGTGAGCCAGCATCCTCTTGGACGATTTCTTCTTGGAGGTTCTCTTAACATGCTCAAAACCTGGAGGGGGAGTTGAGGAGGAAGCCCCATCTAGGGAGTCAGAGGAACTACTGACCACCACTAGAGGAGAGTCTTTGGAAGTGAATGTGACAACTTAGGAATTTGTAGCCGGATCGGAGATAGTAGCAGATAACAAAGCTCATGATGCTCTGGTGATCTTGATGGGGACCCCCTTGAAGGAGACTTCCATAAGCTCCTCATGAACTGGCGTCGGCTGAGGGGGCAGAGATGAAGGGGGGACCAAAGAGCCCTTAGGAGGAATATGGGTGGGCCCACCCTCTGCCTCTACTATCTGTTTGCCTTTGAGATTGGGGGATTAGGAGGAGAATCTGGGAGAAGAAAATTACCTTCCCCCGAAGCCTTTTGGGCTTCTGAAGGCATTATTTTGAGAGATATGGGAGTCTTAGAAGATGATGGAGGGACTCCTTCAGATCTGACGAAGAGCTCAAAGAATTCCAAACATTTACCTTTGTGACTAGGCAGAGGATTAGCCGTCATCCTGAGCTGCACCGAGCCCTCTAGAATAAGGATATCATCTGGGGAGGAAAAGCGAAAGATCACCGATCTAGGAATCTCAAAAGGGTCTCAAACACTCAACATAGCCTTACAGTTCATGTATGTTTGGGTCGAGATTCTGGGACTTCCCATCTACCTATGGGACTTTGAGTTCATCTCTAACCTGCTTGGATTATGATTTATTCTAAATTTAGTACTCACTATATTCTTAATTTGTACTATTTTTTTTTAATAGTGGAGAGGATCCAAATCTAGACCTAATTAATTAACTAAAAGATATCGAGAAGTTAACTAACAAAAAAAGTTTCCTAATAAGATTTTCATCACCCATTTGGTAGTTGAGATGTTGGTTTGGACTTTGCTTATCTGGCATCATACTAAACTGTGCACATGTCTACTACAATTAATATGAAACTATAACTTGTAATTCTTACCTCACCCCCCCACCCCCACCCCCCAGTAGAAAAAGAATAGTAGAGTCCAAGTTATGATTTGTGAAGAAGCATATTAACTTTGATTCTACTATCATTCTTAGTGAGAACTTGTAGAGTAAAATGATTCTAGAGAGAGGTTTCCATACCAATTTGATCCTAAGAATTTAGATATTGTTAAGACGAAGTCCATAGAATAGCTTTTGTTCGTAATGTCAAACTCTTATTCGGTACTAATATTTATTTGAAATGATATAATACAAGTGAAAACATTAATTTTGATTTTAACCTTAGAACCATCAAGGCTCATCAATGGTCGACCTATAGTAAACAATAGAAGAAATTCTAGAAAGTTAATTTTGATCCATCGATGGACTACATGGAACTATCGATGATCCCTTTAACCATCAATGATATATAGTGAACGATTGGAGATTTCTAGAATCTCAAAATCAAACTATTGATGATCTACAGTCAGCCACCAATGGTGCTGAGGAAACCATCGATAGTCAGGATTGTCCATTGATAGTAACAACGTGTTTTGGTAGATTTCAAGAGCTAATCACAACCGTTCATTGATCCTTTTTATCTCTAACTTCTACTAGGATTTCAATTTCACTTTTCTTATTTATCAAAGGCTATGTAAAATAGGAAGAGATCATCTTTTAGAGAGGTTTTATACTTTGAGAAAATGAGAGCTTTTGAGAGATTAAAAGAGAGAATTTATTCCAGGGTTTGTAAAGAAGATTTGAAGCCTCGTCAAACTCTTTCTTATAGCGCTCAGCATCTTCGAATAGTTACTGCGAGGAGAGTTGCTCTTGAATTCAAAATTATCAGCATTTCTTCATCAAGCTTTACTCCAATCTTTTTAAAAAACTATTTGCTTAAAAAAAGGGCTGTAATATCTATTTAATTTGTGGTTAAACTATTTTGGTAGGTTGTTTTTTTATTTCATCTTGTTTTTACATACTTAAGTGGGTGATAATTAAGAGTTAGGGGTAGCTAGGGCTAGGTTCTATTCATCTATGAGGAGTTAGATTATATGACTGATTTCGGATAGATTTTCAAGATGCAGTCTTTGTAAGCTTACTGAATTGGGTTATGATTCAGGTGAGCTCCTATCATAGTGAGGAAGTCCCTTCGTGAGAAAAAAGAGTGAAAGTAGAATTGTTATCTAAATTACTATAAAAATCTCACATGTTCCTTAGTTAGCTTTTGGTTTGGTTATTCACTTTTATTTTTCTATATTTCTACTTCATATTCTTTGTTTTAGCAAAAAACTGTAGCAAACTTTTTCACTCCCCCCCCCCTTCTAGGCTTACATCTCAGATCCAACAAGTGGTATCAAAGCCTTGTTAGCCATCTTTAGATTTTACATCTAAGATAGAGATGTCAAGCTTGACCGCCATAACGACTTTTCTTGAGTGACATGTTGTAAATTGACCCCCACTTTTTGATGGGATAAACTATAACTATTGGAAAGTTCATAGGAAAGTTTTTTTTTCTTTTTGTCATCTACTAGTTATGATGCTTGGAAATGTCTTGAACATGGCTATAATGCATCCATTACAGTTGAAGGAGATGTTACAACCATCATTCCCACGGATAAGTGGACTCTACAGGACAAACAACTTTATTTATTGAATATTAAAGATATGAATACTTTTTATTGTTCTTTAACTGCTGCATGATTTAATTATATTTCTAATTGTTCTACTATTCAGGAAATCTAGAGATCACACAGGAGAGAACTTCATAGGTGAAGAAGGCAAAACTCACAATGCTCGTCAGTAAATATGAGAATTTCAAGATGAATACATCTGAGAGTATTTAGGATATGTTCACATGATTTACTGACATTGTGAAAAAATCAAAAGCTTTAGGAAAAGAATATGACAATAAAGAGCTATTTAGAAAAAAAAATTATTCTCTTTCTAGAGTTTGAGAACCAAAGGTAATGGCTATATTGAGGAATTGTAAAATTTTTGTAACTTAACTCTTGAAGATCTTATAGATAATCTTCTCAAGTATGAAGTTTGATTGAAAAAGAAAGAAGATTTTTCTGAAGATGATTCCAACAAGAAGCCATTAGTCCTAAAGGCCAAAAAGGAGAAATCTCGATCCAAGAAGAGGAAAGATTCTAGCTCAAGTTTAGAGGATGAAGATAGTCAAGTTGGATTCATTGTGAAAGGGATTCAAATCTTTTCTCAAAAAAAAAGAACAGACGAAAATATCTTTAAAATAACAAAATTAGGTTACTAAGAAGGTAGATAAATATTCATCAAGTGAATCTCACACTGAACCTATCTGTTATTCTTGCAAGAAATCAGATTACTACAAAAATAAATACCATTTGAACAAACAAGATAAGAAGATAGAGGGAAAAAGTTTAAAAGTGACAACTTGGGACATGATGTGTGATGAAAAATTAGAAGTTAAATCGAGTGAGGATGAGAAGAAAGCAAATATATGTCTTATGGGAAGAAACAACATAATTTCATATTCAGAACAAGAGGAAATATATGACTCAGAAAGTGATAATCCAGAGAATGAGGTATATCTCATATGATGATTTATATTCCAAGTATAAAGAAATGTTTAATCAACTTGATAAAATTGCTGAAAATATAAATTAACAAAAAGGATTAATATTGCATATTGTGGGGGGGGGGGGGGAAAATTTAATCTTGTGAGAAAATTAAATCTTTTTCCTCAAATTTGAATTAATATAACTCACCTTGTAGCATCACTACAATTGAATGCACATAATGTTTTGACTTTCAAAATCAAATTTCTTATTTATCTAAGAAACTAGATGATAAAATTATTGAAAACAAAAAACTAGTTGCTAAGGTAAAAGAGTTATTGTGAGATTTATCTTCTTAATAAATAAAGTTTAGAACTAGATGCACAACTATTATTTTTGAGAATGAAAAACTTAAGTCCAAAAATATTGATTTGGAAAAACCCGTGCAAATTTTTTCATTGGGCTTTAAAGGGTTGAGCATGGTCCTTTAGAATCAATAATTTATAAAGCTAAAACTAGACTTGATTATTCATACTTAGGAAAACAAAACAAGTTTTAATCTTCTTTTGTGAAAGGAAACAATCTGAATTATTTTGCACCTATACCAGATTTGTTATTATATGTGTTACTTGTGTGATAAAATGGGTCATGTATCCATGAGTTGTTAGATGAGGTACATGGTTAAAACAGTAAAGCAAATTTGGATACAAAAAGATATAATTCCTAACCAACTTGGACCTATGTGGATACATGGCTCACACTTATCTGGTTTTCTGTAGGGTTGTAGGATGACTAAGGATTGAGGCAACATACAGGAGTTGCTAAAAGAAGTTTCCAAATCAAAATCCAATCATTAGTCTAAATAAATATAAGGAGATACAAGTTATATATGATATTTTTATTATCTCCTTATAGTGGATATGTTCTCATCTCATGTATCATCTATAAAACCAGCTATAGCATGTTTTTTTCTTCTTTTCATATTTTTTTCTTCTATTTTTCTTTTCTTTAAAAAAATTATGGGTACCATCAATGGTGCCTTGATGAGACCATAAATTGTGCACCATCAATTGGCTAAGATAATAAGGGGAAGTTTTTTTAACCTTTTTACTTTTTACCTGCCAAACTAAAATTTGAGTTCTCTCAAAAAAAAATTGGCCGCATTGATTGTTTGCTAAATCTATTGGTTGTTTTGGTGGATTATTATTTGATTTATTAATTTTTTGTTGATTTATTAATTTTCTCTAAACCTTAACTTTGTTGATTTATTAATTTTTTTAGGAATTTAGGTATATCATGTGCGGATTAGACTGGCATTTCATGAATATTCAGGATTAGAATCAAATTTTACGAGTTTGTATGAGGATTTATAGGAATTTGGGGAGAAACACATCGCTTTCTATTCTTGGACCATCAATGGTCGATGAACACCATCGATGGTGTTTAAACCATCATTGGTTGTCAGTCATCCATTGATGGTCATAAGGCTGAAACTAGAGATTTGACCCTTTTTCATATTTTTATTCATTTCTTATTTTATTCTAACCTATATATTTATGTATTCTTTACACTAAATTATGTATATACTTTTGTAGGGCATAGCTTCGCTTAAGAGAACCCGTGGAGGACAACTATCGGCAAGAGATATTGAGAAGCATTTTGGGAAACTTTTCATGGTTTTTGAGTGGGGAGCACCGAGATTGGTCAGGTTGCTTCAGCTATTTTAGAGGCGGATATTAGCAAACTTTGGCACTACAGGTTGGAGCACATAGGAGAGAAGTCACTGCATGCTTTGTGCAAGCATGGACTATTGAAAGAAACCAAGAGTGGAAAAGTTGAGTTCTGTGAGCACTGTGTTCTTGGCAGAAGACGAATGTGAAGTTTAGGATAGCCATTCTTAGGACGAGGGGTATCCTGGATTATGTGCTTACTGATATTTGGGGTCCCACCAAGACTGCATCACTTGGTGGTCAACATTGGTTTGTCACGTTCGTTGATGACTATTCTAAGCATTGTTAGATGTACACCATGACGAAGAAGAGTAAAGCCCTAGATATATTTATGGAGTAGAAGAAGGGGTTGGAACTGCAGACTGGGAGAAATATCAAGACGTTGCGATCCGACAATGGTGGTGAGTACACATCAGACCCCTTTCAGCAGCTATGTCGAGACGAGGACATAGAGAGACACTTCACAGTTAGTCATACACCGCAATAGAATGGGGGTGGAAGAGAGGTTAAATCGATCTTTGATGGAGAAGATTTGATGTTTGTTGGCGCATAATGGTTTGGAGAAGATTTTTTGGGCTGAGACACTTTTATATACGAGCCACCTTATTAACAGGCTGCTTTCATCTGTGATTGAGGGGAAGACCCCTATGGAGATGTGGTCGGGAGAGCCAGCACATGACTATAACTAGGTTAAGGTATTTGGGTGCCCTGTATACTATCATGTGAAGACTGATAAGTTAGAACCTCGAGCTAGGAAGACCATATTTGTAGGATTCAAGTGTGGTGTTAAGGGAGACAAGCTATGAGATCCAGTTGATAGAAAGATTGTGCTGAGTAGGGACGTCACGTTTGATGAGGCTTCTATCTTGAAGCTTCCCAGCTCTCATCAGATGGAGAGTGACCCGACAGAGGAAATATCGCAGATGGTGGAAAGAAAATTGATTTGTATTTCTTTGATTCCGATTACAACTTGATTACAAAAGAGAGGAGAACGAAATTGGTTCTTCCCCTTTGTTTAAAACTGGGTTCTTCACGGTGGCGATGGAGTGCCTCCCTCGAATGCTCGCGTCGAGTTTGCTCTCCGTTGACGATCCGCACGTCTTGATTCACTGGAACAATGTCTTCTCCTCACGATTTGACGTTGTGGAGAACTTGCGTGGCAAGTTTGAGAACTCTGAACGAGTTTAGAAGAACTCTGTAAAAGAGTTGATTTGAACCGAAGATCGGTTAATAGGCCAAGGATAAAAGCTGTTGCTGAAGTTGAAGATGATCTTCGTTGGAAGATGATGCCGATCTCCTCCAAAGCCTCTCTCCAGTGGTCGATCCAAGCCAAGAAAATCCAACCGAACCGAAGCCAGAAGAGAGAAACCCGAACTGAATTGATCTTCAGTTATTTATAGAGGATTAAGGGGGTGAAACCGCCCCTTAAATCTCTCCTGAGTGGGATGTAACCGCCCCCAAATCGTGGGCAACGGTTTTAGAACCGTTCAACTCATGTTGAATGAGTCAAACGCCCACGTTGGCGTTCAGGACCCTTACCTCACGTCTTAGGATTGAGACGCGAGGTTGGGTGTTGGCTGAACATTGATGAACGCGAGGGTCGCTTGCGTTTCGCCTGTTTGTAACGCGTGTCCGACTCCAGCGTTTTGATGTTGAAACGCGGGGTTCGACCCTGGCGTTTTGATGTTGTAACGCGGGGTTCGACCCTGGCGTTTTGATGTTGAAACGCGGGGTTTGACCCTGGCGTTTTGATGTTGTAACGCGGGGTTCGACCTTGGCGTTTTGATGTTGAAACGCGAGGTTTGACCCTGGCGTTTTGATGTTAAAACGCGAGGTTCGACCCTGGCGTTTTGATGTTGTAACGCGGGGTTCGACCATGGCGTTTTGATGTTGAAACGTGAGGTTTGACCCTGGCATTTTGATGTTGTAACACGGGGAGGACCTCCGCGTCTTGCCTTGCAGAGATTATCACCAAGTAATCTCTTTTGTCATGGCGTTGCAAAGATCATTGTCTTGTAATCTTCGTCTTGGCTCATTGAGAATATGAGAGTCGTCAGATTGTAACTCCCGATGTTGATTGTGAGGGCTGTTGAAGTAGAGCTTCCATCAGTTGTCGTGAAGGTCGTCAGATTGTAACCTTCAGCGATCTACGTGAAAGTCTTCAAATTGTAGCCTTCTGGAAGTCGTCAGATTGTAACTTCCATCATCGGTGGTTGATGGGGAAAAGCTATCTATTGTGATTTTTAGACAGCCTACAACAGTATCCATTAGGGTGTCGACTGAGGTGATGCTGGGCGAGCACGGTGATGATGAGGAGGATACAGGTATAGTTATGCAGGATCAGGTTCAGGATTCTAGTACGGTTCGGAGACATAGGAGAGACATACGGATGCCAGTACAGTATACCAACACAGTAGTTGCATATGCACTTCCGATAGCTATGCAGAGAGACCGAGCAGAGTTCGGAGGCTGATTTGTGGCAGGTAGCTATGTAGGAGGAGATGGAGTCTCTTTATAAGAACGATACATGGTACCTTGTTGAGCTTCCAAATGGGTGGAAAGCGATTGGTTGCAAGTTGGTATACACGAAGAAGGAGGGCATTAAAATCACTCCAGTGAGGTTCAATGCTAGGTTGGTTGTGAAGGGTTATGCATACAAGGAAGATATTGATTATAATGAGATTTTCTCTCTGGTGGTGAAGTACTCTTCGATTAGGATTTTGCTAGCTTTGGTGGCACAATATGGTGTAGGCGTCAAAATTTGCCTATGAGTTCCCGTACGCACTCGAGGCGAAATGCAAACGATAAGCGTCATCATCCAAGTCAAGAAATGATTATCTGGCCTCATGAAAGCTAACGAATATACAAAGTGAGTCATCAGAGTGTACAATTCAACGGAATGATGAAATGCGCAATACAAGTTCGGAGAAGTCAGAAAGTGTCGAACACCTTAAAGTGGTCCGTAAAATGAAGAGGCATTTTGACCATGATACAAATTGGATCTAAAAATTTCAAAATATGAAAGTTGTAGGTTTCTTTGTCAGCTTTCTAACATATCTTAGATCACCTCATTCTGATATCGGACGAGAGAGTTAGAGCCAAAATACCCAAGACCATTCAGGCCGTTTTACACCAGCGAGACACAATCTATGTCTCGGACAAAATGGAGATTTTGGTATGATGTGATTCTAATATGAAGAATCTTAAAACATAAAAGTTGTAGGTATATTTGTTAGCTTTCCAAAACATCTTGAATTACCTCAATCAGAGGTCATATGAAAGAGTTAAGACTAAAATACCCAAGATAACCCAAGCTGTCTCGGACATGTGCGAGACAGTCGAAGTGACTCGCGCCTCTATCAGCTCCCGACGTGTTTTCTGATAAGATTGGCTTCTAGAACTCCTTGGGGTCATCCATAAATATGTGGGGTTATCTTTAAACATATGGAAGTTGTTACACAATTGAAAACCCACCTAAACGGATAATAACGGTTGTTCTTTGATCCTATCCACAAACACGACATTCCTATCCACAAACACGGCATCTAAAGCCTATAAATACACCCCTAGCACCCTAATAAAATCAGATATGAAGGGAGCCACGAATTTTAGAGGAGTTAGGGCGATGATCTGGAATTCTCGAGCCTTGACGAAGCCCTGCAGGATTGGAGATCTGAAGGGAGTCACGAATTTCAGAGGATCTAGGGCGAGGTTCTGACGAATTTGAGAGAGGCTAGCAGATTTTGCCGAACTCCGGCATAAAGAATGAGAATTTCGAAGGATCTGAGGCCCGAGAATACGGAACAAGTCAAACCCGAGAAAACCAAGAAAGCCTCTGGCGGCCGAGCCACCGGGTGACGTTTCGGCCAGATTTGATCATGTTTCGGTTTTGACAGTTTTTCTTGGGATTTGTTTGTTCCTGAGTGTCCTAACTGATCTGATACTGTGATTATTCAGTTCTCAACTGAAGATAAGGAGGAATCCCTCGTTCTTATCCAAATACCCACTTCCAAAGCTTATAAATACGAGCTCGGGTGCTCATTTCTCGAGGGCTGGACATCGAAGAGGGCGAAACGCTGCCGAATAGAGAGTGGAGCCACGAATTTACAGCAAGGGTTAGCAGATCTTGGCGATCTCCTATGCATAAAGAGTGGAGTTTGAGAGATCCGAGACCCGTCCCCTATTCCTCCGGATTTAAGCTTAGTCTTAAATCTCAAGAAGAGTCATGATCTCGCTTGGTCAAGATCATCGCTGCAGCGATTACTTCCTTCGTGAAGTGAGAGCTTTGATCATTTATCTGTCAACCAAATCTGATCTGTGGTGGCCTACAGATATTAACGTTCTCGGTACAGGCAAAGTTCCCACGCAAGCAGCGGGTGATAAACGTCTGTTGCGCTGCTTGACAAGAGTCGTATCTTTTGTATTTTTATTATATAAGGAGATCTTATAAAAAGATTGACTTTTTATTTGAGTTTATTGTAAACGATTAAAGTTGTAATAGACTCAATCACAATGAAAACAGTGATTTTTGACCCAAACACGCTGGCGACCACAGTGAGAGACAATAGCCTCGTCACCAAGGCTATTATGCCGCAACCGAAGATCAAGATCCTGGTTTATTCAGAGGTCGAGTACGAGTTCGACGAAGCTAAGTTTGAGGAATATTTCTCCTCGTCTTCATCAAAATCCTCCTCTCCCTGCAAGTGCAGAAAGATCCCATCTTTGACCGAGGCATATTCACCGATGAAGGCTTCAAATGACTCCGCTCGTCACAACTCCTCTCCAGTCAAGGAGTTGTTCAATCAAGGTACGCCAACTCTGACGAAGAGGGCTCGTCAAAGGTGACGACAACGCCAAGCTCATCAAATTGTCAAGGCATTAGAACAAGTCGATGGAGTTCGCTACTACGCAGACTTAGAGTCTAGGAAGCATTAGGTAATCCAGCCACCCCAACAGCAAGTTGTTGCTACGTCCACCAAACCATCGACGGGAGAATGGGTTCTTATCAAAAGGACTCGTTCAACCTTGAAGGAGCGCATCCAAAAACGACGTGCACGTGTTGCACGCGGGTGTGCCTTTATACGAAAAGTTCAAGGCATGCAAAAGAAAGAGGTGGTCAAAGGATCACCAAAATATAAACGAGTCTGGGTGCCGAAGGCAAAAACAACCAAAACGCTTCCGCTTAGGGCGAGACTTGACTCGTGTCTCGCGGGCGTTTCCATGCCTCTGTCAGCCTCTGATCCCGCTCCTTTTGCTCCTGTGCCATCGGTGAAGCCCTATGACAGCATGGACCTATCCTAATTCAGGATTCCATTGAAGGATCGTCTGGGTCCTCTACACAAAGATCGAGGCAAAGCTTCGGTGAATAAAATCCGAGAAGTTTCTTAGGCTGGGGGTCGTGCAAACACTTCTGTTAAACCAAAGGCCACTCAAAGGTGTCTCATCGCCTCTAAACAAACCAGGGTATCTCATTGTACATGTTCATGCGTCATGTACAAGACGACTCTTGGCATCGATCGCCCGAGGGTTCGTGTTGAAACCCAGGAGCCCGTTAATACCCCACGCTCGCAAGGGGGTGGTTCTAAATGTGTGACTCCTGATGTGACCTTGGATCATTCAAAGGTGAAAACAAATCGTTCTGAGAATGTTAACAAGGTTCTTCTTCCCCAAAAGAAGACGTGTCCGTCAAAAGACAACGTTATACTTGGGGTATCACACGAACAAAGGATGGATTGCACCAATGAGCTGCACTATCAGGCTGGAGGTGTGAATAAATCCCAAAAGGATGATGTTCGAGAAACTAACTCTCATTGTCCATGTGAGAGGCTTATCAGGGTGGTATTATCGAAATGTTGCTGTCCCAGGATCATTTCACAAAGGGTCTCGATATTCGAGAAGCTTGCCATCGAGGCATTGAAGCCTAAGCCAAGACGTTTCCACGAGAGAAAATCCACTGTTCAGGATGATGAATTCCCTGAAGTCACCATTAATATGGTTGATAAAGGAAAGTCTATCATTACTTCAAACGGTTCTAATCCTGATTTTTCTCTCGGAAGAAAAATCAATTTAGGGATAGCTCAACGAATGTCTCGGCTCCAGCTAGGAGCCATCAGACATAGGGGTTACCCAAGGATACACGAAGAACTATCTTTAGAAAATGAACTGTCGGATACTTGCTCCGCAATTGCCTCCAACGATACAATGTCCAGCATGGGGGAAGCAAGGGAATCATTCATGATCACTCCTGACCTAGTGGCCCAAATGCTTCAAATGTCCAGCATGGGGGAAGCAAGGGAATCATTCATGATCACTCCTGACCTAGTGGCCCAAATGCTTCAAGAAGCACTGGCTAAACAACGAGAGGTAGTGGCCCAAATGCTTCAAGAAGCACTGGCTAAACAACGAGAGGAATTCAGGGCTGAAATGAACACTGGGATAGAGTTGACCATGCAGCATATAAGAGAGTTACAGGCTCAACAACTTCAACCACTACCCGAGTCCAGTCAGCGAGCTAAATTCAGCCACCGTACTCAGAACGTCGTAGTTGGTAGCAATCCATAAGTGGGTGAAGCACCCCTCGAAAATACTAGGGGTGGTCCAATCGCATCCCTAAATAACATTGGAGGTGGTCCAAATATACTTACTAAAAATAAAAATACTGGGGGTAGCCCTATCACTAATGATAACGCTAGGGGTGGTCTTATCGTTCCTCCTCAAAATAGCCCAAAGAAAGATACAGACGATAACGAGATGATGAAAGAGCTGGAGAATAAGGTCAATGCCTTCATGTCCATCCAAGAAGTAAAGAGAACGGGCATTCCGTGCCCATATCCAAGAGAGTGGGATTCAATCCCATACCCGGCGAAGTACAATCTAATTAACTTTACGCCATTTGACGAGAGAGGATCACCCACTCAACATTTGATTTACTTCAGGTCTCACTTGGGAGTGATCTTCAGGAATGAACCCCTAATGATTCGGTCATTCGTGGGTACCCTTCGCGGGGCGGCCTTCGATTGGTATCGACATCTTAAGCCGGGGAGCATCAATTGTTGGGACAACCTGGAAAGCTCGTTCCTTAACAACTTTTTCGACGATGACACTGACGTGTCGATCGAAGCTCTTCTGGATGAGAAGTAAAAAGATGATGAGTCAGTTGATAGTTTAGTCAAACGCTTCCACAACAAGGAAATGAATTGCAGGGATCCTATCACAGATGAGTTCATCTTACAGACGTGTCATGATAATCTCTCCATCGATGTCCTTGAAGTCATAGGTGTTGTTCCCTTAATCACCTGGAAGGAATTAAAACTACGTGGAGAACAGGTTGAACGTTTCCTCAAAAGAAAGGAGCTCGAGAGGGGCCAACCGATGACTAAAGTACCTGCAACTGCTGACGATATTTATCAATAGACACCTTGGAGACAACAAAGGACTCTTAATCCGAAGTTCCAGGAGGAGTATTCTTTCGAAGATGATGAAGTTCCAACCATCTTCAAATATATCCTCGCCAACAATAAGATCAAGCTACCACCGATTACAAATCAGGAGGAAGCAAACAAGATTTCGGATCCTAAGTACTATGCATATCATAGGAGGGTCCATCACCCCACCAAGACTTGTATTACGCTGAAAAACAGCATTCAAGCCTTGATTGA
>NC_033798.1:9030197-9032017 GCF_001876935.1 Asparagus officinalis
ATGACAGGTTTGACATCTCTGGGTTCACCTTGGACTGCAGCCAAGTGTGAAAACAGGGGCGTCACATGAGTGACCAACTATAATCATCTTAATTTAAGCATAAATAATTATTATTTTAGTTACTAATTTGATATGCGTAACTATAGAATAAAATAGGAATAGTGATGTGCATACTTAACTATGGTCTAATAATCTTAAGAACGACTTATTTTTTAATATCATCATTAGTTGATGTGTATGTGCGTTACACTGAAAACACAATAAAAATTTAAAAAACTACAAAATAGACACCCTCAAAAGTTTTAAAAAAGTGTAAAAAAACACTCTAAACTTTATAATTTATAAATACACAAAACTATTAAACATTACATTGAAATCAAAAAATTATAAAAAAATCATTGAAAAATTCCAAACTTTGGAGGGGTAATTTGCAATGTACTAAAATTTAAGGTTATTTTTTATAAATTTAATATATTTTTAATTAGTTATGTTCTTTTCAAAAAATTTATGGGTAATATTTACCGTGAATTTTTTTCCTAAACCTATACTCTTAAAAGGCGTATGATATTTTTTATAAAATTTTAATTTTCTAGTGGTTGTTAGTAGTTTTTCATGTTCATTTTAGTATCTATAGGTTAGAAATTCTCATGGAGTCTTTTTTTGTAAATTATGAATTTTAAGGACATTTCGTAATTTTTTAAACTTATAGGTTTTTCTTACAGATTGTAAATTGTTTATAGACTATTAATACTTCCTACGCTTTCAATTACTAATAAATTTAAGATTTTTAGGGTGTTTTTTATAAATTTTGAATTTTAAATGTTTGTTTCTAATTTTTAAAACTTTAAGGGTGTTTTCTATAAATTATAAATTATGTAGGGAATATTTATAATTCCTATATTTTTAATGTACTGTTAGGTCAGAAATTATGATGATTTTTATAAATTTTATAATTTTGAGGGTTTTATTTTAAAATTTGTAAAAAGTTTAGAGTGTGTATTACAAATTCGATAAATTTTTGAGGGTTGTTTGTGTTATTTGTAGGTTTTTAATATGTTTATAAGTTTGACATTTTCAACATGTGTTTTATAAATTTTAAATTTTTAGGGTGTTTTTATAATTTTTAAAACTTACAAGATATTTTCTCCAAAGTAAAAAAACTTTCAAATTTTAGTTAGCATATATTTTTCAGATTTCTCACTGAATTGAGATAAGTAAAATTTATAATTTTCAAGATATTTTAGTTAGCATATATTTTTCAGATTTCTCACTGAATTGAGATAAGTAAAATTTATAATTTTCAAGATGTTTTAATAAAATTTTGAATTTGTCGGTGTGTTTTTGTAATTTAAAAAACTTAGAGAATATTTTTTACAAAGTCCAAAAACTTTTAGATGTTGGCTAGCATTATTTTTTAGATTTCTCTACAAACTGAAACAAGTAAAAGATTTGAATTATATGAAACATATCTATTTTATCCAATAACATGTTAAGTCTCATTATGAAAAGAATAAATCATTTTGTTACCAATTCAAAGAAGATAAGATAATTAGAATAGATTAGGATAACAATGTAATATTTTAAAAAACCTAAGGGTAATATTGGTCATAAAAAGATTTTTCCGAACTCGTGCTTTTAAAGATTAACCTAAGGGTATCAAATTCTTGTACGCTGCTTATTCAAACACCATCATTAAAATTAAATTTGAAAATTAGAATTTGATTATAGATAAGGTAGTTAAAACTATAAAGGGATATATTTATCTAAAAAAGATTTCCCGAACTCGTGCTTTTAAAGAGAGTATGATAAGCCATAAATGG
>NC_033798.1:9032816-9067930 GCF_001876935.1 Asparagus officinalis
CGCCCCCTTCATTTTAATTAAAAAAAGCCCTAGCTTTCCAGCAGTCCAACCGTGACTACCAGCGCATCCGTTGTTTCATCTGCTTAAAAGGTATGATTTTTCTACTGAGCTTTAGAATTTTTAATTTCATTATTATTTATTGTTGGATTTAGTTTAAAAATCCTAATTTATGATAAAAAATAAACGAGTTCAATTCTTAAAACCCTAATTGAAAAAATAATAGTTATGAATTAATCCTAACTCAACTACATGTTAATTCATTTGAACAACACTAGTAATCATAAATTTAATTAAACACTTATAAACCCTAACTCAACTAAGTTTCATTCGTGCTATAAGTAGGTGTGATTATTTAAGTTTGTGATGTGAAAATATGTGAAATAATTTTTTTTTTAAAATAGAGTGATATATAACACATTATAATTTTTTATAATGTGTTATAATCCAATTTAGGTGAATGAAAAAAATAATGTTATCCCTAGACTTTCGTCCAATAATTATATTCAATTCTTTGGACTTATAATATATGATATACGACTCAGATTTGGGTTGGAGACGAAGTTTTCTCCCGGAAATGAGCGTTTATTTTATATTATACGAATAAAAAATTAGTACTGAAATTCGTAATTATTAAATCTGTCCTTCTCGGACGGGTTAGGAATATAGTAGTGCATACATCCAACTTTGTATACTTTATATATTTTTATTCTTGAAAGCTTTAGCAGTACGTATTCGTTGTTCTCCGTATACAATAAGTGTATGTTGTTCTACATTTCGTGCTATTGCTGATACGTATAATAACATCCGCATAGTATATAGGGAGAACAGCTGGTAGGTGCTACAAAAATTTTTAAGAAATGAAAATATACAAAGTATACGAAGTTGGATGTAAGCACTACTATATTCTTAATGGATAGAAGTCTTCCTATGATAGCCGCTAGATTAGTGTAATTAGTTTCTACGTACGTTTTATATATATTTTATATAGATAAATATTCATATTGTTAAATGATATATGAACGTATGTTTGATGTGTGTTGAATGTATAAGAGTCATGGATGTATTAGTAGTTGTGAGATTAATCATAGTTAATAATTATATATAATTTACAAATGAGGATAATTCCTGACAAATCATGGATAGATATCCCATGGTTTCATAGATTTCGTGACACGCGATATAAGGAGGGATGTGACGCCTTCATGCATTTTGTTGAAATGAATCCGAGAAATTTAAGAAGCGGTGCTATGTATTGTTCTTATTGTACGTGTAGGAATCTGAAGCTGTTGAATAGAAATGATATACTGATCCACCTAATAAAATCAAGTTTTGATAAAAAATATAAATATTGGAACTGGCATGGGGAAGGTATCACTGAAGATGAGGATCTAAATATGCGTGTTGGTACGTCCGGTGGCCAACGAATAGATGACACAGAAACAATCACTAGTAGGAAAACGACCAATCTAGACGAAACAACCTAGACAAAAAAAATTTGCATCTAGGTTGAATCAAACTAGACAGAAATTTTCCGTCTAGGTTGATCCGTCTAGTTTGACAAACGAGACGGAAAAGGCAACCTAGACGGAATTCCGTCTAGGTTACCTAGGGTAATTATCCAGTCGCCAGCGCCCCCTTCTCTCAATTACTATCCTACCCCCTCGGCTACTCTACTATTCCCTCCTTTCCCTACGCCGTAACCCTCACTCCCTTCCGTACAAGTTTTCCCGTAACCCCCCTGCCCGCGACGCCTCCCAGCTGCCCATACCCTCCCGCCTTACCCCATTCGACCCCCTATACCCCCTTCCCCGAGCCCCCTCCCTTCCCCCCTTTCCCGCCTCCCGGCTCCCTTCCCCCTCGGCCAGGCCCCCCCTCTCCCACTCCCGAACAACCCCGAGCCCCTTCCCTCCCTCCCCTCCTACCTCCCCCCTCGGGCAGCCCCTCCGACCAACCCCCCCAGTCTCCCTTTCCTCCCTCCCTTCCCTCCCCTCGCCAGCCCCCTCCCCCCCCTCGCCCGACCACCCCCCAAAAGCCCCCCTTTCCTCGCCTCTCCACCTTGCCCCTCTTCCAATCCCCCTGAGCCCCCCTCCCCCTCGACGCTCTCCCCCCCTCACGACCCTCCCCTCTTGAGCCCCCGAACCCCCCCTTCCCCCCCGGGCAGTCCCCTCCTCTCCCCTCGCCTTGCCGCAGCCCCCCTTCCCCCCTCCTTGCAGCCCCCTTCGCCCCCCCCCCTTCCCTAATTTTTTAGCAGGCTAATCGTGATCACCGGCGTGTCCGTTGTTTCATCTGCTTAAAATGTATAATTTTTCTACCGAGCTTTAGAATTTTTAATTTTTTTAATTATTTATTGTTGAATTTAGTTTAAAAACCCTAATTTATGATAAAAAATAAACGAGTTTAATTCTAAAAACCCTAACTCAATTACATGTTAATTCATTTGAACAACACTAGTAATCATATTTTTTTAAACACTTATAAACCCTAACTCATTTAAGTTTCATTCGTGCTATAAGTAGGTGTGATTATTTAAGTTTGTGATGTGAAAATATATGAAATAAATTTTTTTAAAACATAGAGTGATATATAACACATTATAATTTTTTATAATGTGTTATAATCCAATTTAGGTGAATAAAAAAATAACGTTATCCCTAGACTTCTGTCCAATAATTACATTCAATTCTTTGGACTTATAATATATGATATACGACTCAGATTTGGGTAGGAGACGAAGTTTTCTCCCAAAAATGAGCGTTTATTTTATATTATAAGAATAAAAATTGGTACTGAAATTCGTAATTATTGGATCTGTCCTTCTCGGACGGGTTAAGAATATAGTTGTGCATACATCCAACTTTGTATACTTTGTATATTTTTATTCTTGAAAGTTTTGGTAGTATGTATTCATTGTTCTCCGTGTACAATAAGCGTATGTTGTTCTGCATTTCGGGTTATTGCTGATACGCATAATAACATCCGCACAGTGTACAGGGAGAACAACGGGTAGGTGCTGCCAAAATTTTTAAGAAATGAAAATATACAAAGTATATGAAGTTGGATGTAAGCACTACTATATTCTTAATGGATAAAAGCCTTCCTATGACAGCCGCAAGATTAGTATAATTAGTTTCTACGTATGTTTTATATATATTTTATTTAGTAGTTGTGAGACTAATCGTATTAAATAATTATATATAATTTACAGATGAGGATAATTCCTGACAAATCATGGATAGATATCCCTAGACATCGTAGATTTCGTGACACACGATACAAGGAGGGATGTGAAGCCTTCATGCGTTATGCGGAAATGAATCCGAGAAAATTAGCAAGTGGTGCTATGTATTGTCCTTGTTGCATGTGTAGGAATTTGAAATTGCTGAATAGTAATGATATACGGATCCACCTAATGAAATCAGGTTTTGATGAAAAATAATTTGAAGCTGCTGAATAGAAATGATATACGGATTCACCTAATAAAATCAGGCTTTGATGAGAAATCTAAATATTGGAACTGACATGGGGAAGGTATCACTGAAGATGAGGATCCAAATATGTGTGTTGGTATATCTGGTGGCCAACGAATAGATAACACAGAAACAATGTTGAATGATATTTTTCCTCGACCTACAGGATATGATGTTGATGATAATGTCGAGGATGATATCGGAGATAAAAGTGAAGATGATATCGATGTTGAAGCTGAAGAAGTAGGAGATGATGGAAGTGCCGAAAATATTGATGATATGCATTCCTCCGCAGAAATAGAACGAATATTGAAGCTACTAGAAGATAGTGAAAAGGACTTATATGAGGGATGTACCGAGTACTCCAGATTTTCATTTATGCTAAAACTCCTACACATTAAGACACTTAGCGGTATGTCAGATAATTATTTTGAAATGCTTCTTGATTTGCTTCGAACTGTAATACCTGGAGGAGTGAATAGCATACCCCAAACAACTTATCAAGCTGAGAAGATTGTCGCTGCTCTGGGTCTAGATTATAATAAGATTGATGCATGTCCGAATGATTGTATTTTGTACCACAAGGCCAATAAAGACCTTCAAGAATGTCCGACATGTGGAGTTTCTAGGTGGAAACAACGTACAAATTCTTCAATAAGGATTACAACGGAGACAGAGATAACACAGAAGAAAATTCCAGCCAAGGTGCTTCGACATTTTCCATTAGCTCCTAGATTGCGAAGATTGTACATGAACAAAGAAACGGCGAAAAATATGAGGTGGCACAAGGAAGATCGAGTAGATGATGGTAAATTGAGACATCCTGCTGATGCGGTAGCTTGGAAGCATGTTGATAAAATTTATCCTCGATTTGCCGAAGATTGCAGAAATGTAAGACTGGGTCTGTCAAGTGACGGATTCAATCCATTTGGGGTAATGAGCTCTGGTTGGTCTACTTGGCCAGTTGTACTAATGCCATATAATTTACCTCCATTGCTTTGTATGAAACAGCCATTTATGATACTTTCATTACTGATACCCGGTAAACATGCACCTGGAAATGATATTGATGTTTACTTAGAGCCTCTAATTGATGAGCTGAAACAACTATGGTCTGAGGGTATTGTAACATATGATGCCCATTTAAAAGAATCGTTTAGATTACGTGCTATTCTATTATGGACGATTAATGATTTTCCAGCCTATGCTAATCTGTCTGGGTATTCCACAAAGGGAAAGTGTGCTTGTCCTGTATGTGGTCCGGAATTTGAAGCTCTTCAATTACCACATAGCCGAAAGAGTTGTTATTGGTTTAATCGAAGGTGGTTGCCCTTGAGTCATAAGTACAGAAAATTATCAGCTAAGTTTGATGGCACAGTTGAGAAAAGAATGAAGCCGCGTCAACTCACAGGTACTGAGATCGTTCAATTACTTGAGGGGTTTCCAAAAGTTGTGTTTGGGAAAAAACGCTATTCTAAATTTAGCCCGCTCAGAGTAAGAGATTATTTAAAGTCAAAAAGGCCACTGAAGCGTAAGCGAAAGGTCCGGAAAATGCAAGTTGAGGAAGAAGACCAAAAATTACCTAGAGGATGGACTAAATTTAGTATCTTCTTTCAGCTACCTTATTGGCAAAATCTTAAAATCCGCCACAACTTAGATGTCATGCATATTGAGAAAAATATATGTGATAACATAGTATCAACTCTCCTACAAGATGCAAACAAGTCGAAGGATGATCTACGGGCGCGCCAAGATCTGACTGACATTATAATTTTTTTATAATGTGTTATAATCCAATTTAGGTGAATAAAAAAATAACGTTATCCCTAGACTTCCGTCCAATAATTACATCCAATTCTTTGGACTTATAATATATGATATACGACTCAGATTTGGATAGGAGACGAAGTTTTCTCCCAAAAATGAGCGTTTATTTTATATTATAGGAATAAAAATTGGTACTGAAATTCGTAATTATTGGATCTGTCCTTCTCGGACGGGTTAGGAATATAGTAGTGCATACATCCAACTTTGTATACTTTGTATATTTTCATTCTTGAAAGTTTTGGCAGCACGTATTCGTTGTTCTCCGTGTACAATAAGCGTATGTTGTTCTGCGTTTCGGGTTATTACTGATACGCATAATAACATCCGCACAGTGTACAGGGAGAACAGCGGGTAGGTGCTGCCGAAATTTTCAAGAAATGAAAATATACAAAGTATATGAAGTTGGATGTAAGCACTACTATATTCTTAATGGATAGAAGCCTTCCTATAACAGCCGCTAGATTAGTATAATTAGTTTCTACATACGTTTTATATATATTTTATGTAGATAAATATTTATATTGTTAAATAATATATGAACGTATGTTTGATGTGTGTTGAATGTATAAGAGTCATGGGTGTATTAGTAGTTGTGAGACTAATCGTATTAAATAATTATATATAATTTACAGATGAGGATAATTCCTGACAAATCATGGATAGATATCCCTAGACATCGTAGATTTCGTGACACACGATACAAGGAGGGATGTGAAGCCTTCATGCGTTATGCGGAAATGAATCCGAGAAATTTAAGAAGCGGTGCTATGTATTGTCCTTGTTGTAGGTATAGGAATTTGAAGCTGCTGAATAGAAATGATATACGGATTCACCTAATAAAATCAGGCTTTGATGAGAAATCTAAATATTGGAACTGACATGGGGAAGGTATCACTGAAGATGAGGATCCAAATATGTGTGTTGGTATATCTGGTGGCCAACGAATAGATAACACAGAAACAATGTTGAATGATATTTTTCCTCGACCTACAGGATATGATGTTGATGATAATGTCGAGGATGATATTGGAGATAAAAGTGAAGATGATGTCGAAGTTGAAGCTGAACAGGTAGGAGGTGTCGAAAGTGTCGAAAAATATTGATCATATGCATTCCTCCGTAGAAATAAAGCGAATAATGGAGTTACTAGAAGATAGTGAAAAGGACTTATATGAGGGATGTATCGAGTACTCCAGATTTTCATTTATGCTAAAACTCCTACATATTAAGATACTTAGTGGTATGTCAGATAATTATTTTGAAATGCTTCTTGATTTGCTTCGGACTGTAATTCCTGGAGGAGAGAATAGCATACCCCAAATAACTTATCAAGCTAATAAGATTGATGCATGCCCGAATGATTATATTTTATACCACAAAGCCAATAAAGACCTTCAAGAGTGTCCGACATGTGGAGTTTCTAGGTGGAAGCAGCACACAAATTCTTCAACAAGGATTACAACGGAGACAGGGATAACACAGAAGAAAATTCCAGCCAAGGTGCTTCGACATTTTCCATTGGCTCCTAGATTGCAAAGATTGTACATGAACAAGGAAACGACAAAGAATATGAGGTGGCACAAGGAAGATCGAGTAGACGATGGTAAATTGAGACATCCTGCTGATGCTTTAGCTTGGAAGCATGTTGATAAAATATATCCTCGTTTTGCCGAAGATTGCAGAAATATAAGACTGGGTCTATCAAGTGACGGATTCAATCCATTTGGGGTAATGAGCTCTGACTGGTATACGTGGCCAGTTATATTAATGCCATATAATTTATCTTCATTGCTTTATATGAAACAACCATTTATGATACTTTCATTACTAATACCCGGTAAGCATGCACCGGGAAATAATATTGATGTATACTTAGAGCCTCTAATTGATGAGCTGAAATAATTATGGTTTGACGGTATTTTAGCATATGATGCCCATTTAAAAGAGTCGTTTAGATTACGTGCTATTCTATTATGGACGATTAATGATTTTTCAGCTTATGCTAATCTGTCCGGGTACTCTACGAAGGGCAAGTGTGCTTGTCCTGTATGTGGTCCAGAATTTGAAGCTCTTCAATTACCACATAGCAGAAAGAGTTGTTATTGGTTTAATCGAAGGTGGTTGCCCTTGAGTCATAAGTACAGAAAATTATCAGCTAAGTTTGATGGCACAGTTGAAAAAAGAATGAAGCCGCGTCAACTGATAGGTAATGAGATCGTAAAATTACTTCAGGGGTTTCCAAAAGTTGTGTTGGGAAAAAAATCGCTATTCTAAATTTAACCCGCTCGGAGTAAGAGATTACTTAAAGTCAAAAAATCCATTGAAGCGTAAGCGAAAGGTCTGTAAAATGCAAGTTGAGGATGAAGCCTAAAAATTACCTAGAGGATGGACTAAATTTAATATCTTCTTTCAGCTACCTTACTGGCAAAATCTTAAAATCCGACATAACTTAGATGTTATGCATATTGAGAAAAATATATGTGATAACATAGTATCAACTCTCCTACAAGATGCAAACAAGTCGAAGGATGACCTACAGGGCACCAAGATCTGATTGCTTTGAATATCCGAAATGATTTGCAAGCTCAAGACGTTGGCCTTAAAAAATCAAAGTTACCTCCGGACCATCCCCCTCTGATGCAGCACCAGAACCATCCCCCGACGTAGGTATTCAATATTTAATAATTGATAATGGTCAATTAAAATTTCATATTAATGATTCTCCTTTCTTATGTAGGTGCTTCTTGGACCCCGACATATCCATCATATACATTCTATACTGACTTGTGGCCGAAGACACAGGACTATCTCAGTTTACCCTTATCTTTGGACTCTCATAAGTCCAAGGCTGACTCAAGGAAGTACCACCCACGTGCTGCGAGAAAGTTAGAGGAAATGCTTCCTATGTTGGAGACTAGGAAAGCTGATGCACTCACAGCAAAAGAAAGAGAGATAACGAATGGTAAATTGTATAAATACTTTTAATTTTCACATGTATATATTATATGATATGTTATCATGTTATTATTGTAGGTGCTAAGCGAGATCACGTAGAGAACAGACGTGGCGGAGGTAAGCCTGAATCTAAACAACCGCCAAGAGGAATGAGGGTGATAATTTGGTGGAATAGTTCTAATTTGCCCGTTGGTCCTTGGTCGACCCGATTGAATGCATATATTGGGGTTCTCGTGCGTAGAGCGACCATTATCAACCCTTATTTTCATTTTTGAGAATTACCATGGACCGCATACGAGGCGATATGGACTGAGCTTATGGTAAGTGCATATTGTTTTAGATTTTTATTAATTAATAATTAGTAATTAATATTAAGTTATCCTTACTAAATGTGTATGTAAATCTACAGGACTGCTTCTGCCTTGAGGACTTTGAGGGGGCTTGGAATTATGTATTTAATATCAAGGTTGAAGCAGTCCTCAAACAATGGAGGCATGAGATCAAACATGAAACCTATGACAGGTATGAGGAGAACTGGCAGAGGTTTTTAAACCTCGATGGCCGAGTTGACGAGATTCATTTCACGTCTCTCCTCATGTATTGGGACAGCGATGCCACCAAGGTTAGTTTCATGAAAATTACTTTATAATTTTAAGATATTATTTCATTGCATATTTACAGATTTTTTTTAAAGAATAAATCCACAAAGGGGTCAGCAAATAGAAGAAAGAAGCTGCATGACCACCACTTGGGCTCACACTCCTATGCCAATCTGGAGGATGTTTATTGTCAGGATACGGTATATGTCATTTAAAGCTTTAAAAGATCTTAATGCTTAGTATGATTATGAAATCTCATAATTTATAATATGATAGGGAAAATCATTAATGCCGTTATGAAATCTCATAATTTATAATATGATAGGGAAAATCATTAATGCCGATACACTTGAGGGCAAAAGTGGTGTATGGTACTTTTCGTGATAGATATAGGGGTGATGAGAAGAATTGGGATAAGATCAAGGCAAATCTTGAGTTGGTGGTGAGACTTATACATATCTTGAGTAGTATTATTAATTCTATTTTGTTGTTAACATTACGAGGAAACGAGAACACAAATAATATGGTCATTACCTTGAATTAACTATAAATTTGTGCTTTAGGAGGAATCTGAGGCTGCATCCAAGGAGGCTGTATTTGTGTACATTTCGTAGGAGGAGGAACAAACCGAGCCGGACCCTCACATGCTTTCTGTAGAGGAGAACATCAATCTCACACAGAACCTGATGGGTCATAATAGGTAAGGATGGTAAAAAATTGAATCAATTTGAATACTACATACTATTTATATTTGTTTACCATTATTGAATTTGAGAGCAAAATTTAATATTTATTTCTCCCTAATAATAGGAGAGGAAGATATCCTCTGCATGGTGTCAGAGCTTCACCCGGCATACGTATGAGATCATCCACAGCATCCTCCATGCTATCTACATCAATGAGAGCAGCCACAAGCAGTTTCCAGGCTATGCCATTTGTTGCACATATCTCTACGTATCTAATTAACAAAATTGATCCGGAACTGTATATTCAGGTGACTAATGAGATGACTGGAGTTGCGCTGACGGCGAACTCGATGGACAATCTCATAGGGTATGTTATACAATATTTAGGCAGTGCGATTCCTTATAGCACGTATGGTGGTATCATATGGATCATTAGCTCGATTGGCGATAATTCTGACGCTAGACAGAGCAGTGCTCATGTACCTTATTTTTTCTTATATTTATAAATTTATTTTTATTTAATATGTTATCAAACACCACATAATGATTTATAAATTTATTTTTATTTAATATGTTATCAAACACCACATAATGATTATTCAATTGAACATTCAGAGTGGAGATAGTTATCAAACACCACATAATGATTATTCAATTGAACATTCAGAGTGGAGATATTGGAGGGAGCAGCACCTGTTCTCGTAATCGGGATAGAGATACCCCCGTCAACGACGATGGATGAGGTTTTTTTATTTTTAATGCAATAAACAGTTTTATTTATTATAACACTACATTTATTCATGTCGTGTATCCTATCTTAGTCATGTGCATTGTTAGTATATATGTTGTTGGATGTATATATTAGACGGAACTGGTTGATGTATATTTTGAAGTGGATGGTTGGATTTGTACAATGTGTTGGATTTGGTTATATTTGGTTTTGAATGGAATTATTATGAATTTTGATTATAATTGGATGGTTGGATGTATTCATGTGTATAGTATTTTTTGGATGTATTCAAATATTAATGTAATTGTACAGAAAAATACAAATTATAATTAATTTTTTTTGCTAGAAAAAAAGCAACCTAGACGGAATTCTGTCTAGTCTGACAGACTAGATGGAATTCCGTCTAGTTTGACGGACTTGACGGAATTCCGTCTAGTCTGTCAGACTAGACGGAATTCTTACTTCCGTCTTGGTTGACTTCTGTCTAGTTTGATCAGCCTAGACGGAACTCCATCTAGTTTGATTCAATCTAGACGGAAGCAAAATAAATGGACCTAACTAGACGAAATTCCGTCTAGTTGAACTAACCTAGACGGGATTTGGATCAACCTAGACGAAAATTTCCGTCTAGGTTGCTCGTTTTTCTACTAGTGAATATTGAATGATATTTTTCCTCGACCTACAAAATATGATGTTTATGATAATGTCGAGGATGATATCAGAGATAAAAGTGAAGATGATATCGAAGTTGAAGCTGAAGAGGTAGGAGATGTTGAAAGTGCCGAAAATATTAATGATATGCATTCCTCCACAGAAATAAAGTGAATAATGGAGCTACTAGAAGATAGTGAAAAAGACTTATATGAGGGATGTACCGAGTACTCCAGATTTTCATTTATGCTAAAACTCCTACATATTAAGACACTTAGTGGTATGTCAGATAATTATTTTGAAATGCTTCTTGATTTGCTTCGGACTGTAATTCCTGGAGGGTATGTCAGATAATTATTTTGAAATGCTTCTTGATTTGCTTCGGACTGTAATTCCTGGAGGAGAGAATAACATACCCCAAACAACTTATCAAGCTGAGAAGATTGTCTCTGCTCTGGGTCTTGATTATAATAAGATTGATGCATGTCTGAATGATTATATTTTGTACCACAAAGCTAATAAAGACCTTCAAGAGTGTCCGACATGTGGAGTTTCTAAGTGGAAGCAGCGCACAAATTCTTCAACAAGGATTACAACGGAGACATGGATAACACAGAAGAAAATTCCAGCCAAGGTGCTTCGACATTTTCCATTGGCTCCTAGATTGCGAAGATTGTACATGAACAAGGAAACGACAAAGAATATGAGGTGGCACAAGGAAGATCGAGTAGACGATGGTAAATTGAGACATCCTGCTGATGCTTTAGCTTGGAAGCATGTTGATAAAATTTATCCTCGTTTTGCCGAAGATTGCAGAAATATAAGACTGGGTCTATCAAGCGACGGATTCAATCTATTTGGGGTAATGAGCTCTGGCTGGTCTACGTGGCCAGTTGTATTAATGCCATATAATTTATCTTCATTCTTTATATGAAATAACCGTTTATGATACTTTCATTACTAATACCCGGTAAGCATGCACCGGGAAATGATATTGATGTATACTTAGAGCCTCTAATTAATGAGCTAAAACAATTATGGTTTGACATTATTTTAGCATATGATGCCCATTTAAAAGAGTTGTTTAGATTACGTGCTATTCTATTATGGACGATTAATGATTTTCCAGCTTATGCTAATCTGTCTGGGTACTCTACGAAGGGCAAGTGTGCTTGTCCTGTATGTGGTCCAGAATTTAAAGCTCTTCAATTACCACATAACCGAAAGAGTTGCTATTAGTTTAATCGAAGGTGGTTGCCCTTGAGTCAAAAGTATAGAAAATTATCAGCTATGTTTGATGGTACAGTTAAGAAGAGAATGAAGCCGCGTTAGCTGACAGGTAATGAGATCGTAAAATTACTTGAGGGGTTTCTAAAAATTATGTTTGGAAAAAATCGCTATTCTAAATTTAACCCGCTCAGAGTAAGAGTTTACTTAAAGTCAAAAAAGCCATTGAAGCATAAACAAAAGGTCCGAAAAATGCAAGTTGAGGACGAAGCCGAAAAATTACCTAGAGGATGGACTAAATTTAGTATCTAAATTTAGTATCTTCTTTCAGCTACCTTATTGGTAAAATCTTAAAATCTAATACAACTTAGATGTCATGCATATTGAAAAAAATATATGTGATAACATAATATCAACTCTCCTACAAGATGCAAATAAGTCGAAGGATGACCTACGGGCGCGCCAAGATCTGACTGCTTTGAATATCCGAAATGATTTGTAAGCTGAAGATGTTGGCCTTGAAAAATTAAAGTTACCTCCTCTCGTGTTACAATGTGAAATGAGCAGATGCAACGGTTTTGTGAAATTCTCAAATCGGTAAATTTGCCGGATGGTTACTCTGCTAACATTTCAAATAATGTCCAGGTGCAAGAGAGGAAACCCTTAGGTCTGAAGACCCATGATTATCACTTTCTTCTCGATCAATTGCTTCCTGTTGCAATCCATAACAATATGAAAAAAGAAGTGTCGAAGATTATTATTGAGTATTGTGGATTCTTCAAAAATTTATGTTCTAAAGTCATAGATGTAGATGAATTTAAAAAACTTGAAGTTGAGGTCCGAGTTACTCTATGCAATATGAAAGTAATATTCCCTCCTTTATTTTTTACAGTTATGGTCCATCTTACCCAGCATCTTGCAAGAGAGGCTAGAATCATCGGTCCTGTTACTTATTGTTGGATGTATCCGATTAAAAGGTAATTTATGGTTTTTGTTACATTTATTAATTGTATATGCGTTTTTAAAATAACCGTGCTAATAATTAACTCTTCTTATGATTCTAAGATACATGGGCTCCATGAAACACAATGTTCGCAATCGAGCTTGTCCCGATGGCTCGATAGCCGAAGGATACATGGCTAACGAATGCTTTGTGTTTGCATTATGTTACATGTGCAAGAAGAAAACCATATTGTAAAACCCCGATAATTTATAAATAATAAAATTTATGTGTGATAAATTATGATATGTGGATATTTAGTATGATAAATATCATTAAATGGTATATGAGTATATAAATTATGATATGTGGATATTTAGTATGATAAATATCATTAAATGGTATATGAGTATAATACCATGTGATTTGAGTATGAACGTATGATAAATATCATTAAATGGTATATGAGTATAATACCATGTGATTTGAGTATGAACGAGTTCATACACGAGAGATAAAAGTATTGAAACATGCACAAATGGCCAAACTCATGAGAATCTGGGAAATCCCAGTCCGGTCGATCGCCGTGGTCGACCGCAGCCCGGTCGACCGTCACGGTCGACCGTGAGACATGTAGTCTGTTTTTCTCCTGTTTTGAGTTGGTTTCGGATTTCAAAACCCATATTCGTTTTCCCCTGATATATATATGAGTTTTTCACAATTTTCTCAGTTTTCCTAAGAACCCTAACAGCCACCGAAACCCCGCAAACCCTAGTTTGATTTCTTGGAGAAGATTGAAGGCTTTCAAGTGGATTTTCGGGTGATTCTTAGCTTTTGGAGTGGAGATCTTTTTTAACCTTGCTTCTAACACGTTTTCCTGCAACCAAATGCGAGTATCATCTCTGCTAATCCCCCTCCTAGTTTTCAAAACGTTTTTAAAGAGTTTTAAACATGTTTTGTAGAGTCTAAATAACTAGTTTATGAATAAAGTTAACTTTTTTGTATTATATGTAAAGAGACTGGGTCTTTCTATGCTAAAAAGGTTGAGAACGATTTTTACAAAAGTATTTAAGACCTGAAGATGATTTTAAAACGTGGTTAATCTGAAGAAAGAAGTTTGAATTTTAAAACGTGGTTAATCTGAAGAAAGAAGTTTGATTCGTTGTTTTGAGCTTTTATGCATGTTTTAGGGTTTTGAATAATTCGTTGTTTTGAGCTTTTATGCATGTTTTAGGGTTTTGAATACAAATCAAATACATAAAATTATGTTCATAATTGTTGAGCTGTTTTTAGATGTTCATATCTATTGTGACATGGTTGCATACAAATTTTATGAAGATTTAAACATGTTTACATCGAGAAAATACGACATGAACACGACACACACACAACCAGTTTGGAAAACTGGAAACAATGTTCACGGTCGACCGCCACGGTCGATCGCGTACAGGACAGAGACCTGGGTAGTCTCTGGAGCCCGTCGCGGTCGACCACCATGGTCGACCGCCACGGTCGGCCGCCAATTGGTTTTGTCTATGCATGTTTACTTGCGTAGTTTTTTTCGATGTTAGTAATTGTTTAACACCTGGGATGATTGTGAACTTCAGAAGAGGACACGTACACCGAGATTTGTGCACGTATGATAGATTGTGTTAGATTGACACACTTTTAACATGAGATAAATTGATAAACACATATTGAATAATGTTGTTCTATACGTATCCGAAAATAGGGAGATGAAACCTATTTGCCGCAGAACGATTGAGTAAAAGTATTACAAAAGTATCGTTATTACACGTATCCGAAATAGGGAGATAACAAAACCTATTGCCGCAGAGCGATTGAGTAAGAGCATTACAAAAGTATCGCCATAGCACAAGATGATGCACACATAGATATTTGATCAGTTATAAGTTTTACTTCCATGATAGACTACCCGTGAGTAGGGTATTTACTTTGAGATTTTGGCACACCCGTTATGTACGGCAGTTATATTTCGTTTTGTTTTGATTGGCATCCTCTTATATTAGAGCATGCTACTCGGATGTACTTCGAGATGAGATTTATTCTTTATGTTGGAGATTTGAGTATGTTTCCTTGACTATTTGTTTTTCATTCATGAAGAGCTATATGAATGATTTGATATATGTATGTACTGACTCTATTTTCTATATATATACTCCTACCCCTTTCCCTGGGGAGAGGTAGTGATGATCTCGCTAGCGCTTTGACGCTCGTTGTTTCCCCTCTTTCAGGCAGCGAGTCCGACGCACGAAGAGTCGTAGGTTGATGGGACATCTTAGTTGTCCGTTTAGCTATTTATTATACTTTGTAGTTATTGCAGAACTCCACATGTAGTTGATTATTTTTCAGACTCTAGATTGGTATTTTATTTTAGAGTTGAAAACTATTGTGAGACTTTGTTTATTTGACTCATTATATTTGAGACTCAGTTCAGACTCAAAGATATATCTATTTTATTCTAGTTGGGCTCATTATTAATATCTCTTATGCTTTTTCTGTGTATTTTCGGTGTTGTTCTATTTCTAGTTTTGCCTGTCTGTACCTTCATCTATTTATTGTTTCCACTAGAGAGATAACGATTGTGATGGTGAAATATGTCGTAACATGATGTTTGGTGCTTGGCAGGTTTGACAATCCAGGTTTCACCTATTCGGGAAGAGGCACCAGTGGTCCCACCGACACCACCAGTTGAGGACGGAGCAGCTGATCAGGAGGCTTAGCTTCGTTTAGTTGAGAGGTATCAGAAGTTGAAAGCACCAGAGTTCCACGGTTCGACGGATTCCATTGCTGCACACAAGTGGAAAGAGGATGTGAGTAACATCTTGGATATGCTGAATGTTAATTCGGTGCAGAAGCAGAGGCTAGCGGCTTTCAGCCTCAAGGGAGATGCAGGAGGATGGTATCGATTTCGCTTCACCCCAGAACAGAGGATGACTGTTTCATGGGAGATATCTATATATCTTTTTGATGAGCAGTATGTTTCGGCTGCAGCGAAAGCCGGAAAAGAGTTAGAGCTGGCTCGTCTAGAGTAAGGGGATATGTCTGTCATGGACTTTGAGAGTAAGTTCATGTCATTGCTTAGGTTCACTGGTATATGGCACACAGAGAAACGTCATGCTCAGATGTTTTTAATGGGACTTCATCCGGGGTTACGCCAGTACATAGTATCTCGACGATTTCGTTCAGTTCGGGAGGTGGCAGATGCTGCCATGGCTCAGGAGATAGATACAACCTTATTCATCAAGGGTAAGGATAACGGTAAGTCAAAACAGTCCGAGGATAAAGGAAAGGGTAAGAGACCATTTGGAGGCTCAGGAGGACCCTACCAGCAGGGTAAGGGTCCGCATCAGTAGGGTCCCCATAAGAAGGACCATCAGCAGGACCAGAGAGCGCAGCAGCAGCGCCTATTCCAGGGAGCTTGTTACAATTGTAACAAGATTGGGCACCGAGCGGCCGAGTGCCGCAGCGCACCCGCAGCAGGCCAGCAGGACAGGACACAGCAGCAGCAGCAGAACCGCGCTCAGGGACACGGTCAGGGTCAGCAGCTGAGAATTGAGGCACCTCTAGCAGTCCTGAGGATTGAGGGACAGGTTCGAGCAGTTCAGGAGACCCAGCAGAGGCAGATGGCGCCATTCACGCCAGGTGATGCAGAGCAGCAGACTAGTAGAGTGTATGCAGTGGTTCCTCGCGATCATGGAGCGAGCGGAGCTGTGGTGGAAGGTACATTCCATGTGAATTCCTTTCCAGCACGTATTCTTTTTTATTCTGACGCTTCGCATTCTTTTATCTCCTATGATTTTTCGATTAGACTTCATCTTGTAGCTCAGCTGTTAGATTTTTCATTATCTGTATCTACTTCGTTGGGAGAAATGTCTCTGTTAGAGAGTGTTTGTAGGAGATGCATCGTCAGCTTGGACGATTCTGAATTCGCGATTGATTTGATCGTGTTGCATATGTTTGAATTTTATGTGATCCTTGGTATGGATTGGCTATCTTCCTACCATGTGAGTATCGACTGTTTTACGAAAACAGTCAGTTTGAGAGCATATGATGGATCAGAGTTAGTGGTAGCTACCTCCAGAGGCAACCAGTTTGCGGAGTCATTTCTGGTGCACGTAGAGGAGGCGATATTACGGGATCGGAGCGCGGATTTGAGTGAGATGCGAGTAGTCTCAGATTACGAGGATGTCTTCCAGGACATACCAGGGTTACCTCCAGTGAGAGAGGTCGAGTTTTGCATAGAGTTACAGCCAGACACTGCACCGATTTCCCGAGCTCCTTACCGTATGACGCCTGCTGAGATGAGGGAGCTACAGATCCAGATCGATGAGTTGTTGTCTCAGGGTTTCATTCGACGGAGTCATTCTCCGTGGGGAGCACGGGTCCTTTTTATGAAGAAGAAGGACGGGAGTATGCGATTATGTATAGATTATCGCGAGTTGAACAATGTCACTATCCGTAATCGGTACCCATTACCAAGGATCGATGACTTGTTCGACCAGTTACAGGGAGCGCAGTGTTTCTCGAAAATAGATCTTCGCTCCGGTTATTATCAGTTACGAGTTCGGGAGATGGATATTCCCAAGACCGCTTTCTTGACTCGATATGGGTCTTTCGAGTTTCTTGTCATGCCGTTTGGACTGACTAATGCACCCGCAGTATTCATAGATTTGATGAATCGGGTTTTTCTTCCGTACTTGGACCAGTTTGTGATAGTCTTCATCGATGATATTCTTATCTACTCGAGGTCGGAGGCAGAGCACGAGCAGCATTTGGGGTTAGCATTGCAGATATTGAGAGAGCACCAGTTGTATGCTAAGTTTAGCAAGTGTGAATTCTGGTTATCAGAGGTCAGATTTTTAGGTCAAGTTATTAGCCGAGAGGGCATTACAGTGGATCCGGCTAAGGTAGAAGTCGTATTTGATTGGGATCTTTTGTTTGTGGAAAAATTTGCAGTAAAAGAAATAAAAGAAAAATTAATTTGTATTCCTTTAATCTCAGTTACAATTGGATTTTCGATTACAAAAGAGAAGAGAATGATCGGGATTCTCTCCTTTGTTTAATTCTGGGTTCTTCTTGGTAGCGGTGAGATGCCTCCCTCGATTGTTTGCGTCGAGTTTGCTTCTCGTTGACAATCCGAATATCTATACTCACTTGAACTTGTCTGGTTGATAACTCTTGACGAGTTTTGTGATTCAGAACAAGCAACAAACTCTAATGATAGAGTTGTTGGAACCGAAAATAATTCGGTTAATAAGCCAAATGCCGACTGCTTAGAGTTCCTCCGTCTGTTGATTTCCCAGACTGTGTAAGGAGTCAATCCTCCTTTTTCTGATTCTGGAAGATCTGATCGAAAGGCCTTCTCCACAAAAATCCACCCCTTGATCTGATTATCAAAAATCCGATCTTTAACTCTGTTGAGTTTGTCGTTATTTATAGGGGATTAAGGGGTGTAACCACCTCCTTAATTTGTAACTGCCCCCATAATCCGCACCTAAGTAGGGGTTTAGTTACCCCATTAATCGGGTGTAACAACCCACTAATCGGGTGTAACAACCCACTAAAGCCACTCCTCAAATCGTGGGTGAAGAACAGCTTCGAAGTTGTTACGATCGCGTTTGAATGAGTCAGAACCTTGACCTGCGTTCTGGCGGTGATTGAGCTGCGTTTGGCAGCGACTGACGGGCTGCGTTGGGCAGTGATGGATGAGCTGCGTCGGCAGCGGTTGATAAGCTGCGTTGGACAGCGATGGAGCTGCGTTCGAGCTGTGCTTGGCAGCGATTGGAGCTGCGTTCGAGCTGTTGATTGTTGTAGTATTTAGATTTCTCTGTCTTTATATATGGATGACACCAAAGACCAGTAAAGAAGGTCTTATTCAGGCCATTTGTGACAATTGAGGCATCTCAATAACGCTCTATCAACTGCAGGTCATGATCTCCACTGAGTGTGTCGAATATCATTACACTGCTCATCAGCACCTCTAATGGTTGCTAATATAATATTAGTCATGTTGTTGTCGCAGCCATCAAGATCAATCATCTCACATAAGAAGCTGCATTCGTGTTTATAGCTGTTGAAGCGGCGTAGGTGATTGAATCGGTGTAGTGTCTTGATGATGGTACGCGGGGAGGACTTCCACGTCTTGGTTTGAAGAGATCGTCGATTTGTAATCCTTTCTGTCAGAGTATTGCTAAAGACTGTCGTTTTGTAATCTTTGCTTTAACTCTTTGACATGTGAAAATCTTCGAATTGTAGCCTTCTGGAAGTCGTCAGATTGTAACTTCCATCATCAGTGTTCGATGGAGAATTAGCTATCCGTTGTGATTTTTAGACAGCCTACAGAACCCCCTCCAAAGTTTTCGAAAGTTCGCGGTTGACTGGGACGAATTTTCGGAATACTTTGGATCCCAAAACTTTGCTGATTAAATGTATTCCATTGTAGACTGAGTAGAGCATCTCGGGGCTTTGGGCAAATTTTGTCGACATCCTCCTTCTTGTTTGATTCATCAACAATGGCTTTAGACTTCAGCTTGTATGAACAGACTTTCATCCCCAGCTTAGTCAGGGAGACAGCTTCGGAAGAATCTTCTTGATCAGCTCGTCTGAGGTAAAATGATCTCGGCCGTCTGATTATTACTTCGAATATTTACCCCTTTGAAGGAGTTATTTATGTGGTAGGCTGAATTCGGCCATCAGAACGCACGTCTAAATCATGCGTTCGACTGTTTGATCATGAGGGTGCGTTTGGGAGTTGAAAACCCCCCTCCCCTTCATTTGAAAACGCGAGAATCACGTTTCAGGTGAGATTTTACCTAAAATCTCGTTTCGATTTGACAGCTACAGCTGTTTATAAATAGACCACTGAGGTCAAATCAAAAGGTCATTCGACTTTTCTCCTTTTTTACTCAGTTTCTTAACAGAACTCCTGTTCATCTTCTCCAGCGCTTCAACGGAGGAAAAGATCCGTTCCTAAATACTTCGCCCATCTTCGTCTTCTTCGCCACAATTGCCATGGGGCCTAAGAAGAAAATGGCGTCCAAATCGAAGATCGCCGAAGCTCAGGGTGCTTCTTCGGCTAGAGCCTCCGGGGATGATCAAGTTCTCACGCCTTCGTCGCTAGTTCCTTCAACCAATGGTAAGATTGACCCATTGGAAGTCGATTTGACAGATCTCTCATTTTCGACCCTTGATTGGCGATCCGTATTCCAATTAAACGTATGGCTAGCTCCATCGTTCCTGAAATTTCAACGTAGGTTCAGACCCTGCGTTTAAAAAATTTTGGACGCAGGTCTGAACCTTGTGTTTAGAATTTTGGATGCAGGTTGAGACCCTGCGTTCAAGACCCCGAACGCAGGTCTGAACCTTGCGTTTAGAATTTCGGATGCAGGTTGAGACCCTGCGTTCAAGACCCCGAACGCAGGTTTGAACCTTGTATTCTTGAGTTAGACTTCTTATGACTAATTTTTCTATTTGCAGTATGCTACTCCAAAGAGCCTCTTTCTTTCAACCACTACTTCGGTCATGCGGGAGGTGCGGAGAAGAATACAATCTTCAGCTTCGCCTTTGAATATCCAGTGTTTCAGAACACCCACAAAGAACGGTCGAAGCTCATCACTCAAGCCTTTCCTGAGACTCTCAGGTCTTTGGTTACAAATGCCAAATTCGAAACCGCAGAGCGTGAGATTTTAAAGAAGCCGTCCTTCCTATTCGGGGATTCTGTAAAAATGGACCCCAAGCGGATGTCCGAGGGGAATTACAAATGGCTGAAGGTAGTCAACAACCGTCGTCTTTTCCTTCCCAATTTGGAGCGGATGTGGCCGATTTCTTATTATCAGTGCGCTTCTATCCCGCGGTCGATGAATTGGGAACTTGTTCAAGACCAAGGCGGTGTTGCTACGGGGCACATCACTCATCGGGGTACTCATCCCGCTGGTTTCAATAATTTCATGGCTTTGAAGCCAGGTTTATTCCAAAAAGAGCACCCTGTCGGAGAGTCTGCTAAGTTAGCGGAGGTGTTTATCAGAACATTTATTTCTGTCAAAGGAGAGTTCCCTGCTCGGGATTTCAGGGCCCCTACTTGGGTTCACTCCAGTGATGCGGACTGGTGGGCCCGGATGATAAATTTCGTCTTGGAGGAACTAGAAGAACCTTTGAGAATTTCGGATTTGAGAGTTCCTATAACAGCCACTCGATACGGTATTCCTCCGAATTGTGCGATTCGTCGATCTCGTCGCCTCGTTGGTTTGTCGGTTTGTGCCGAGCTGTGCTAAGGGACCTATAAGCAATTTTATATGCCTACACCAGTTTGTTTTGGCTGTGCATGTTTATCTGAGTTTGTTTTTGGTTGTCGAACGAATTTCTCGACCTTATGATGATATACTATGACATTAGTGATTGTTAAACACCTGGGATGATGGTGAACTTCAGATGTGGACACACACACACCGAGATTTGTGCATATATGCTAGATTGTGTTAGATTGACAAACACTTGACATGAGATAAATTGATAAAAACATATTAAAGAATGTTGTTCTATACATATCCGGAAATAGGGAGATGAAACCTATTTGCCGCAAAACGATTGAGTAAAAGTATTACAAAAGTATCGTTATTACATGTATCCGGAATAGGGAGATAATAAAACATATTGCCGCAGAGCGATTGAGTAAGAGCATTACAAAAGTATTGCTATAGCACAAGATGATGCACATATAGGTATTTGATCAGTTATGAGTTTTACTTCCATGATAGACTACCCGTGCGCAGGATATTTACTTTGAGATTTTTGGCACACCCGTTATGGACGGCAGTTATATTTTGTTTGTTTTGGCTGGCATCCTCTTATATTAGAGCAGGTTACTCGGATGTACTTCGAGATGAGATATTTATTCTTTATGTTGAAGATTGGAGTATGTTTCCTTGACTATTTGTTTTTCATTCATGAAGAGCTATATGAATGATTTGATATATGTATGTACTGACTCTATTTTCTATATATACTCCTACCCCTTCCCCTGGAGAGAGGTAATGATGATCTCGCTAGCGCTTTGATGCTCGTTGTTTCCCCTCTTTCAGGCAGCGAGTCCGGCACACGGAGAGTCGCGGGTTGATGGAACATCTTAGTTGTCCGTTTAGCTATTTATTATATTATGTAGTCTTTCCAGAACTCCACATGTAGTTGATTATTTTTCAGACTCTAGATTGGTAATTTATTTTAGAGTTGAGAACTCTTGTGAGACTTTGTTTATTTAACTCATTGTATTTGAGACTCAGTTCAGACTCAGAGATATATCTATTTTTTATTTCCAATTGGGCTCATTATTAATATTTCTTATGCTTCTTCTGTGTATACTCGGTATTGTCCTATTTCTAGTTTTGCCTGTCTGTACCTTCATCTATTTATTGTTTCCACTAGTGAGATAACGATTGTGATGGTGAAACATGTTGTAGCATGGTGTTTGGTGCTTGGCAGGTTTGACAAATCTGGGTTTCACTTGGGACTACAGCCTTGTGTGAACCCTGGGTCGATGACTAGTTCGACCAGTTACAGGGAGCGCAGTGTTTTTCGAAGATAGATCTTCGCTTCGGTTATCATTAGTTACGAGTTTGGGAGATGGATATTCCCAAGACCGCTTTTTTGACTCGATATGGGTCTTTCGAGTTTCTTATCATGTCGTTTGGGCTAGCCAATGCACCCACAGTATTCATGGATTTGATGAATCGGGTTTTTTGTTATTACTTGGACCAGTTTGTGATAGTCTTCATCGACGATATTCTTATCTACTCGAGGTCAGAGGCAGAGCACGAGCAGCATTTGAGGTTAGCATTGCAGATATTGAGAGAGCACCAGTTATATGCTAAGTTTAGCAAGTATGAATTCTGGTTATCAGAGGTCAGATTTTTAGGCCATGTTATTAGCCGAGAGGGCGTTGTAGTGGATCCGGCTAAGGTAGAAGCCGTACTTGATTGGGAGCTACCGAAGACAGTTACCGAGATTCATAGCTTCTTAGGCTTGGCAGGCTATTACAGAAAATTCATTCAGGATTTCTCGAGGATTTCCACACCACTTACACGCCTTACTAAGAAGGGTGTACAGTTCATTTGGAGCATAGAGTGCCAGAAGGCATTTGAGACATTAAAGACTAAGTTGACTTCAGCACCAGTTTTGGTTATTCCTAGCAGAGATAAGACTTTTGTTGTCTACACTGATGCATCTTTATCAGGTCTTGACGGTGTATTGATGCAGACCCAGAGAGTCGTAGCCTATATTTTAAGGTAGCTGAGGACTCATGAGCAGAATTATCCCACGTACGATTTGGAGCTAGCAGCAGTGGTCTTTGCACTGAAGGCGTGGAGATATTATTTGTACGGGGTACAGTTTGAGTTATTCACAGATCACCAGAGTCTGAAGTACCTCTTCTCATAGAAAGAACTCAACCAGAGGCAACGACGATGGGTAGAGTTTATTAAGGATTATGAGTTTGCTATACAGTACCATCCGGGAAAGACGAATGTGGTGGCAGACGCGTTGAGCAGGAAGCATCGTCGCGGACTAGCAGCTTTAAGGTGTTCTCTATATCGGGATCTTTATTCCCTCAGCCATTTTGATTTCCAGCCAGAGATTAACGGGAGCCGTGTGTTCTTAGGAGCGTTATTTATACAGCCATCTTGGAGAGATAGAGTAGTCGGAGCTCAGTTAGAGGATTCTTGGATTCAAACCCGCAAGGGGGAGATCTCTAAAGAACCCAAGGATGATTGGACTATTGGAGTAGATGGATGCCTTAGGATGAAGGGCAGGATCGTTATGCCGAACAATCTACAGCTAAAGAGGAAACTATTTAATGAAGTTCATCGCAGCAGATATACAGTGCACCCAGGCACGACAAAAATGTATAAGGATTTGAAGAGGCATTTTTGATGGAGCAGTATGCGTAGAGAGATTGTAGATTATGTGGCTAAGTGTTTCACCTACCAACAAGTTAAGGCAGAACACCAGAGACCTGGAGGAACCCTACAGCCTTTACCCATTCCTGAGTGGAAGTGGGCGGATATTTCCATGAATTTCATAGTAGGGTTACCCAAGTCAAAGAAATGAAATGATTCTATTTGGGTTATAGTGGACAGATTGACTAAGTCCGCACATTTTTTACCTGTAAGGACAACTTATACGGTAGATACGTATGCGAGGATCTTCATTCAGGAGATTGTTAGATTGCATGGAGTTCTGGAGACGATTGTATCAGATCGGGGCTCAGTCTTCACATCTTATTTTTGGAGGAGTTTTCAGGATGTTTTTGGCAGTCAGTTGTTATTTAGCAGTGTTTTCCACCCCAGACAGATGGGCAGACCGAGAGGGTGAATCAGATCTTAGAGGACATGCTGAGAGCGTGCGTTATAGATTTTTAGGGTAGCTGGGAGGATCACATCTCACTGATTGAATTTGCATACAATAACAGTTATCAAGATACCATAGGGATGGCACCGTATGAAGCTTTGTACAGGAGACCTTGTAGATCGCCTATATGTTGGGCAGAGCCAGAGGATAGTCTATTGATTGGTCCAGAGTTAGTTAGACAGACCACAGAAAAGGTGACATTGATTCAAGAGCGCATTCTTACGGCACAGAGTCGACAGAAGAGCTATGCAGATCAGCGGAGACGACCTTTAAAATTTTAGATCGGAGACTCAGTCATATTGAAAGTATCGCCAATGAAGGGCGTTCAGAGATTCGGTAGATGGGGGAAGCTTGCCCCGAGATATTTTGGTCCTTTTAGGATCATCGAGCGCATTGGAGCTGTTTCTTACAGATTAGATCTCCCAGCATCGATGTCGAGTGTACACGATGTCTTTCATGTTTTGGTGCTTAAGAAGCATAAGCGGGATGATGAGCAGCAAAGAGTGATTGACTCACCAGAGATTGAGATTCAGGAGGATTTGACTACCGTAGAGGTACCGGTATGCATACTTGCTAGAGAGAATAAAAAGCTTAGAAATAAAGTCATTTCATTAGTGAAAGTTCAGTGGAACCGGCAAGAAACCGAAGAGATATCTTGGGAGCGCGAGGAGGATGTTCGTCGTGACTACCCGCACCTGTTTGGACAGGTATGATGTTAATGTGCTTATATGACTTGATAGTTGTCATTACACCTGTTTGGACAGGTATGATGTTAATGTGCTTATATGACTTGATAGTTGTCATTATCTATGATTGTTTAGTCACATTTATATTTATCTTTAACACTAGAATGGGGATATTTTTACCTAATCCTTAATCAATTGAAGCATATGGTATATACATGAGGATTTTCTTGTTTGGATTATTTCACTCGACATACCAAATTTTGTTTAGTTAAGGATTTAGGTAAGAATGTTTGCATTTTAGGTTGTTAACTTTAAATATCATTGTGCTAATGCTAGGTGATGTGTGCAGAAGGAATTCTTAATATGAATTACACCTTCTTAATGTGTTTTTCCAGTTTTTGAGCTTTGAGATGTGACTGCGGAATTTCGAGGACGAAATCCTCTTAAGGGGGGGTGAACGTAAAACCCCGATAATTTATGAATAATAAAATTTATATGTGATAAATTATGATATGTGGATATTTAGTATGATAAATATCATTAAATGGTATATGAGTATAATACCATGTGATTTGAGTATGAACGAGTTCATACATGAGAGATAGAAGTGTTGAAACATGCACAAATGGCCAAACTCATGAGAATCTGGGAAATCCTAGTCCGGTCGACCGCCGCGGTCGACCGCAGCCCGGGCGACCACCGCGAGACCTGCAGTTTGTTTTTCTTCTGTTTTGAGTTGGTTTCGGATTTCTAAATCCATATTCGTTTTCCCCTGATATATATATGAGTTTTTCACGATTTTCTCAGTTTTCCTAAGAACCCTAACAGCCACAAAAACCCCCCAAACCCTAGTTTGATTTCTTGGAGAAGATTGAAGGCTTTCAAGTGGATTTTCGGGTGATTCTTGGCTTTTGGAGTGGAGATCTTTTTCAACCTTGTTTCTAACACGTTTTCCTACAACCAAAGGCGAGTATCATCTCTACTAATCCTCCTCCCAGTTTTCAAAACGTTTTTAAAGAGATTTAAACATGTTTTGTAGAGCCTAAACGAATAGATTATGTATAAAAGACAATTCTTTTGTATTATATGTATAAAGATTAGGTTTTTTCATGCTAAAAAGGTTGAGAACGTTTTTACAGATGTGATTTAGATCTGTTGATGATTTTTAAAGGTGGTTAAAGTAAAGAAAGGAGTTCGATTCGTTGTTTTGAGCTTTTATGCATGTTCTAGGGTTTTGAATATAAATCAAATGCATAAATTTATGTTTATATATGTTGTTTTGTTTTCATATATTTCTATCTGCTGTACCATGCTTGTATGCAAGTTTCATGAAGTTTTTATCATGTTTGAATCACAAAAATATGACGAGAACACGACACATAAGAATCTGGAGAAAAACTGGAAATTGGGTTCACGGTCGACCGCCACGGTCGACCGCGTGCAGGACAGAGACCTGGGTAGTCTCTAGAGCCCATCGCGGTCGACCGCCACGGTCGACCGCCAGTTTGTTTTGGCTGTGCATGTTTATCTGAGTTTGTTTTTGGTTGTTGAACGAATTTCTTGACCTTATGATGATAGACTATGACATTAGTGATTGTTAAACACCTGGAATGATGGTGAACTTCAGATGTGGACACGAACACCGAGATTTATGCATATATGCTAGATTGTGTTAGATTGACACACACTTGACATGAGATAAATTGATAAAAACATATTGAAGAATGTTGTTCTATACGTATCCGGAAATAGGGAGATGAAACCTATTTGCCGCAGAGTGATTGAGTAAAAGTATTACAAAAGTATCGTTATTACATGTATCCGGAATATGGAGATAATAAAACCTATTGCCGCAGAGCGATTGAGTAAGAGCATTACAAAAGTATCGCTATAGCACAAGATGATGCACACATAGGTATTTGATCAGTTATGAGTTTTACTTCCATGATAGATTACCCGTGAGTAGGGTATTTACTTTGAGATTTTTGGCACACCCGTTATGAACGGCAGTTATATTTTGTTTGTTTTGGCTGGCATCCTCTTATATTAGAGCAGGTTACTCGGATGTACTTCGAGATGAGATATTTATTCTTTATGTTGGAGATTGGAGTGTGTTTCCTTGACTATTTGTTTTTCATTCATGAAGAGCTATATGAATGATTTGATATATGTATGTACTGACTCTATTTTCTATATATACTCATACCCCTTCCCCTGGGGAGAGGTAGTGATGATCTCGCTAGCGCTTTGACGCTCGTTATTTCCCCTCTTTCAGGCAGCGAGTCCGGCGCACAGAGAGTCGCAGGTTGATGGGACATCTTAGTTATCCGTTTAGCTATTTATTATATTTTGTAGTCTTTCCAGAACTCCACATGTAGTTGATTATTTTTCAGACTCTAGATTGGTAATTTATTTTAGAATTGAGAACTCTTGTGAGACTTTGTTTATTTGACTCATTGTATTTGAGACTCAGTTCAGACTCAGAGATATATCTATTTTTCATTTCCAATTGGGCTCATTATTAATATTTCTTATGCTTCTTCTGTGTATACTCGGTATTGTTCTATTTCTAGTTTTGCCTGTCTGTACCTTCATCTATTTATTGTTTCCACTAGAGAGATAATGATTGTGATGGTGAAACATATTGTAGCATGGTATTTGGTGCTTGGTAGGTTCGACAAATCTGGGTTTCACCTGGGACTGTAGCCTTGTGTGAACCCTAGGCGTCACACATATCTCAAGCACCTGATATCCAATACAAACTTATATATTATTTATATAGGCGACATCTGGAGAAGCTTAAGAATGAAACAACCGGTAGGAATGCAGCGCATAATATTCAGAAAAGATATAGGAATTGATGTAAGTGTTTTACAATTAATTATTAAATATTCATAATATAACATCACCTAAATATTCTTAAATTGTTTGGCTTAGGTTGAAAAATCACTTCTTGATGGTACTACGTTACCAGATGACATTATTATCCATGCACAACGCCCTTATCATGAAGTGAGACGTTATAATGAGCATTTGGTCAATGGATATAAATTTTGAACATTAGAGACCGATGATAGGAGGGTAACTCAGAATAGTGGGGTCATGGGTTTGTTTGCTCAAGAATATTTTTCAAGTATAAGAGATCAGAATCCAATTCTAGCTGGCATACTATATTATGTCCAATTAGAAGATATTGTTGAGGTAATTTACGGGTTTGGTAAACCAAAACAATGTAGTTACACGATGTTCAAGGTTCGATGGTGTCCTGCAAAAAAGAAAAAAGATTATTATGGATTTACATTAGTCAATCTCCACCGAGAAGTATATACAGATGAGAAATTTATTTTCGTAGAACAAGCTGATCAGTGCTTCTTCGTGAAAGATCCGAATGTCATGTCTGATTGGGTGGTTTTGTACAAGGAGCCAAGATTTGTTGTTCTTCCTAATAACAATGAAAAAATATTGAAGAAAGTGAAGATAATTATAGTGAACCAATTGGGTCATCTGATGACGTTTGGCAAGAATTCTCTTACACACAGAATGTGACGCTGGATGTAGGTATGAACTATATATGTTACACTATACATTACCGATTTTTAGCTTATCATAATAAAAACAATAATGCATTTCATAATACATATCTCATGAGCATGTATACAATTTTTTCTTAACTATGTTAATAATTGAATTTGCAAATGATGAGGGCGAGGAGGCTCTTTGGCCCGGAGGGTGATCGATCATGGAGTATCACCCCAGGTACTGGTGCTGATGATACACTACCATCTTCGGATGTAGGTATAAAAATTAAATAATATTTTAATATATTTTATAAATTATTAGTTATCTAGCTCATAGTGTTTATTTGTTATAGATGCGGGTTATTCATCACCCGACCCCTCTAATGCAGCACCAGAACCATCCCCCCGACGTAGGTTTTCAATATTTAATAATTGATAATGGTCAATTAAAAATTCATATTAATGATTCTCCTTTCTTATGTAGGTGCTTCTTAGACCCCGACATATCCATCCTATACATTTCATACTGACTTGCGGCCGAAGACACAGGACTATCTCAGTTTACCTTATCTCCGGACTCTCATAAGTCCATGGCTGACTCAAGGAAGTACCACCCACGTGCTGCGAGAAAGTAAGAGGAAATGCTTCCTATGTTGGAGACTAGGAAAGTTGTTGCACTCGCAGTAAAAGAAAGAGAGATAACAATTGCATAAATACTTTTAATTTTCATATTTATATATTATATGATATATTGTCATGTTATTATTGTAGGCGCTAAGCTAGATCGCATAGAGAACAGACGTGACGGAGGTAAGCCTGAATCTAAACAACCGCCAAGAGGAATAAGGGCGATAATTCGGTGGAATAGTTCTAATTTGCCTGTTGGTCCTTGGTCGACCCGATTGAATATATATATTGAGGTTCTCGTGTGTAGAGTGAACATTATCAACCCTTATTTTCATTTCTGAGAACTACCATGGACCGCATACGAGGCGATATGGACTGAGCTTATGGTAATTGCATATTTCTTTAGCTTTTCATTTATTAATAATTAGTAATTGATATTAAATTATCCTTACTAAATGTATATGTAAATCTACAGGACTGCTTCTGCCTTGAGGACTTTGAGGGGGCTTGGAATTATGTGTTTAATGTCAAGGTTGAAACAATCCTCAAACAATGGAGGCATGAGATCAAACATGAAACCTATGGCAGGTATGAGGAGGACCGACAGAGGTTTTTAAACCTCGATGACCGAGTTGACGAGATTCATTTCACGGCTCTCCTCATGTATTGGGACAGCGATGTCGCTAAGGTTAGTTTCATGAAAAGTACTTTATAGTTTTAAGATATTATTTCATTACATATTTACTAATTTTTTTTAAAGAATAAATCCACAAAGGGGTCAGAAAATAGAAGAAAGAAGCTGCATGACCACCACTTGGGCTCACACTCCTATGCCAATCTGGATGATGTTTATTGTCAGGATACAGTATATGTCATTTAAAGCTTTAAATGATCTTAATGCTTAGTATGATTATGAAATCTTATAATTTATAATATGGCAAGGAAAATCATTAATGCCGATACACTTGAGGGCAAAAGCGGCGTATGGTCATTTATGTGATAGATATAGGGGTGATGAGAAGAATCGGTATAAGATCAAGGCAAATCTCGAGTTGGTGGTGAGACTTATACATATCTTGAGTAGTATTATTAACTCTATTTCGTTGTTAATATTACGAGGAAACAAGAACACAAATAATATGGTCTTTACCTTGAATTAACTATATATTTGTGCTTTAGGAGGGATTTGAGGCTGCATCCAAGGAGACAACATCTGTGTACATTTCCCAGGAGGAGGAACAAACCGAGTCGGACCCTCATATGCTTTCTGTAGAGGAGAACATCACTCTCACACACAGAACCTGATGAGTTATAATAGGTATGGATGATAAAAAATCAAATCAATTTGAATACTACATTCCTATTTATATTTGTTTAACATTATTGAATTCGAGAGCAAAATTTAATATTTATTTCTCCCTAATAATAGGAGAGGAAGATATCCACTGCATGGTGTTGGAGATTCACCGGCATAAGCATGAGATCATCCACAGCATCCTTCACGCCATCTATATCAATGAGAGCAGCCCCAAGCAGTTTCCAGGCTATGTCATTTGTCGCACGTATCTCTGCATATTTGATTGATAAAATTAATCCGGAGCTGCATATTCAGGTAACATAATGAGATGACTAGAGTTGCGCTGATAGCGAACTCGACGGACGATCTCATGAGGTATGATACAATATTTAGGCGATTAGATTCCTTATAGCGTATAGTGGCATCATACGGATCATAAGCTCGATTGGTGATAATTCCGGCGCTAGATAGAGCAGCCCTTAGGTACCTTATTTTTTCTTACATTTATAAATTTATTTTTATTTATTATGTTATCAAACACTACATAATGATTATTCAATTGAATATTCAGAGTGGAGATATTGGAGGGAGCAACACCCGTTCTCGTAACCGGGATAGAGATACTGCCGACGACGATGATAGATGAGGTGTTTTTATTTTTAATGCAATAAATAGTTTTATTTGTTATAACACTACATTTATTCATGTCGTGTATCCGATCTTAGTTATGTACATTATTAGTATATATGTTGTTGGATGTATTTATTAGACGGAATTGGTTGATGTATATTTTGGATTGGATGGTTGGATTTGTGCATTGTGTTGGATTTGATTATATTTAGTTTTGAATGGAATTGTTATGAATTTTGATTATATTTGGATGGTTGGATGTATTCATGTATACATTATTTATTGGATGTATTCATGTATTAATGTAATTGTACAGAAAAATACAAATTATAAATAATTTTTTTGCTGAAAAAATATCAACCTAGACGGAATTCCGTCTAGGATGAGTCAAACTAGACGGAATTCCGTCTAGATTGTCATAATCAACCTAGACGGACTTCCGTCTAGGTTGCCTCCGTCTAGGTTAGACGGAATTCCGTCTAGGATGAGTCAAACTAGACGGAATTCCGTCTAGATTGTCATAATCAACCTAGACGGAAGTCCGTCTAGGTTGCCAACCTAGACGGAGGCAACTTAGACGGACTCAACCTAGACGGCTTTCCGTCTAGGTCGACAACCTAGACAGATTTCTTACTTTCGTCTAGGTTAATTTTCATCTAGGTTGTTCAACCTAGACGGAATTCCGTCTAGTTTGTCCCAACCTAGACAGAATCATACTAGACGGAGCAAACTAGACGGAATTCCGTCTAGGTGTACCAACCTAAACGGGAAATAGAGCAACCTAGACGGAAATTTCCGTCTAGGTTGCTTGTTTTTCTACTAGTGATTTCTTGGTTTTTATCATTATGGCCTATAGACAAATAATGATCATCCAACACGAATCTATATTTACCTATTAGTGCTAGGCATGGGTCAGGTCACCTTTAGAAGTTATCCAACTTGCTTATACCAAAGCATGCGCATTAAGCAACCCTAATTAAAGATTAAGGCCGACTCTCTTTGTTTTGGCCAACATGGCAAAAAATTGTAACTTGCCTATCTCTATCCCCCAAAACCATCAACTCCAATTCAGGAGCTAAAATTTACCAATTTTTTTTTTTTTTTTTTTGCTAAAATGGTGGGACAATTGGTCCGTTACTGTTCCCTAGTTAAACTTCTCTCGCCACCATCACCTTAATCGAAATTATAAAATAATAATAGTAATAAATATGATTTTCCCCCGATTGGTCACCTAAATATGAGGTATTTTTAAAACAAACCCTTAAGACACGTATGTAAAAAATAAGCCCGGCATAAGTTGCATCAAGTAAGTCCCTAATGGTAATTTTTTTGTTATTATAACTCCGAATAAACTTAACATCCTTAAAAATAACATCTCATTACATCTTATTGTCTTTCTAATCTTGTTGCGTACGGACTTAGACTATCTCTAAAACAAGATACCGGTCTGCAAATACAAGAGTAAATAACAAATATTGAGAAATAGAAGAGAGAGAGAGAGAGAGAGAGAGAGATGAAAACAAGTTAGCTATAAAAAACCTAGAAGAATTGAGTTGAGTTTTAATGAGTTGAAATAGATGATGACTAAAATACTATCATTATTTCATGAGCATATACACATGCAAGAGAAACACAAATTTTTAAGTAAATTTCTATATATCTCAAAAATGCATCGTCAATTCGATTATAGTTATAATGTGATAACTTAAATTTAAGGAAACTATTTTTCTATCATATAAGGAAAGGTAAGATTTTTATGTTTTTGTTGTAGAATCACGTGCCTAATGAACAAAACTTATAATTTCTAATATATATATATATATTATATACCTTTAATTCTATACCTTTACATTCTTTGCCTTTTTTTTGCTATATATATTATTATTTTTTCTAAAGAGAACTTATAATTTTAATCTATATTCCTTTTAGAATCTAAATTTTAATTGATATGTAATTACATGGGCTCATGTGCTATGTTCACGGAGTATTCGTATGCAAGATTCGTAGAAAAAAAAGGGGGGGGGGGCGTCGCGCGGTCGCCCGGCGCCCGGCGACTGGCCGCGTCGCCTTTACGAGGGGGGCAGACTGGGGGGGGGGATTGTGTTGTTATGATATATGAAATATTCTAGAAAACATAAGAGAGAGAGAAAAAAAAGATGTGTCTTGTGCATATACACATGCAAGAGGCACACAAATTTTTAAGTAATTTTCTATATCTCAAAAATGCATCGTCAATTTGATTATAGTTATAATGTGATAACTTAAACCTAAGGAAACTATTTTTCTATCCTATAAGGAAAGGTAAGATTTTTACATTTTTGTTGTATAATCACGTGCCTAATGCACAAAAGTTATAATTAAAAAAAAATTATATACCTTTACATTCTTTGCCTTTTTTTGCTATATATATTATTACTATTTCTAAAAAGAACTTATAATTTTAATCTATATTCCTTTTAGAATGTAATATATAATTGATATCATGATATGTACTTATATGGGTTCATGTCCATGGAGTATTGTATGGAACATTCTAGAAAATCAGAGTCATGTTCATGGAGTATTTGTATGGAACATTGTAGAAAATAAGAGAGAGGGAGTATTTGTATGGAACATTCTAGAAAATAAGAGAGAGGGAGTATTTGTATGGAACATTCTAGAAAATAAGAGATGTTTGTATGATATATGAAATAGTCTACAAAATAAAAAAGAGAGAGAAAAAAGATGTCCCTTATTAAAGTACATTTCTGCCCTTCCAAGTATAGTAGAAAATATGGAGGCTCAATAGCACTTAAATACCTTATAATTTCAGTCACTTAGCACTTATATACTCTCAGTTGTTTTTTTGTACCCATTATATGTCTTGAGTTATTTAAGATTAGCACTTTATTACCTTCTATTATGCAAACATGAAAATTTCATTCGAAAATTCTCATATAACATTGATATGTTAATTTTGGAGTTTTTAAACAAGTAAGGGTATGTAAGTGTTAAGGGAGTGAAACTTAGCGAATTGAGAATATGCCCACCACTAGTCCAAAATTTTGCCCTCACTTGGTTTTTTATCTAATGGTACGGATTAGCTAAAATTTATATTAAAAAATTGAGTATATAATGGCAAATCTTAACATTATTAAGTCTGTTGGGAGTTAAAGATAACGATTTTAATAAGAGAGACCTAATTTAATACAATTTATGACATTTCAGAGACTCATTTATAATATAAGTATTTTAGGAGATTTTTCAAAAATATATTGGACTGGTAAACCAGTTTTAAAAACGCAAATAAAGAACTTTAAGACGTAAATTGAGAATATGGCAATTTGAAGGCTTAATGTAAATATATTGATGATAGAATTAGGGGAAAATTGCTTCAAGGCCTCAAAACTCAATTTCTATTGTGCTACAGTCCCCCTTACTTTCCCTAATGTACTGCAGCCCCTCCTTTTTTAAAAAATTGCGTCCAGGCCCCTCCAGTCTAAAATCCGGATTTTGCCCTCCCTAATTTGAAGGCTTAATGTAAATATATTGATGATAGAATTAGGGGAAAATTGCTTCAAGGCCTCAAAACTCAATTTCTATTGTGCTACAGTCCCCCTTACTTTCCCTAATGTACTGCAGCCCCTCCTTTTTTAAAAAATTGCGTCCAGGCCCCTCCAGTCTAAAATCCGGATTTTGCCCTCCCTGTAAATATATTGATGATAGAATTAGGGGAAAATTGCTTCAAGGCCTCAAAACTCAATTTCTATTGTGCTACAGTCCCCCTTACTTTCCCTAATGTACTGCAGCCCCTCCTTTTTTAAAAAATTGCGTCCAGGCCCCTCCAGTCTAAAATCCGGATTTTGCCCTCCCT
>NC_033798.1:9067955-9076832 GCF_001876935.1 Asparagus officinalis
AGAGAGAGAGAGAGAGAGAGAGAGAGTGATGGAGTGATTGATTGGAGAGAGTCACGTGGGTGAGAGAGAGATTGAGTGAGAGTGAGCTGGAGAGTGAGAATGAGATTTGTAGAGAGAGGAAAAGAGATGGGGTGCGGGACACGAGGGAGGGGGAAACACGAGGTGGGGATTTGCGGGATTTAGGGAGTGAATTGGGGAAATGGGGTAGGAGAGAGATATGAAATACCGGTAAGAGGAAAAACACAGGGAAAAATACCTCTTTAAAAATAAAAATTAAAATACCAGAAAATTTATTCAAATAAATATTCAAAATTTATAGTCAAAATAATAATAACAATAACAATAATGAATATTTAACTATTAGTTTAAAAGTTTAACCGAAACAATTAAATTTATAATTAGCAAAACGATTAAAATAAATATAAAATCGTATTTTAAATCAGAGAAAATTCTAGAGAAATTAGGAAAATACAAATACTCTTTTTAGAAAAATAATATTTAATATTTAATTATCAAAAAATTATTTAAACCCGTATTAGAAATTTACGGCCATTACATCTTCTTTGTTAGAGATACATCATATGTTCGAACACCTGATGCTCGCAACTCATTTAGTTCTTCAATTAGCCATTGTAAATAGTTGTCAATTGGATCTCCTGGACTATTTGGACCAGGATTGAGTGTAGATAAAATGAAATTAGATTGCTTCATGCACATCCATTATGGAATATTATATGGAACAAGTAAAATCGGCCATATGCTATATGAAACTTTCGAATTTGTGAAAGGCTGGAAACCATCACTTATAATCTCAAGCCATACATTCTGGGGCTCTAAGGCAAAGCTTTCATGTAGCTTGTCAAACTTGTTCCAAGGCTTGGAGTCAGCAAGATGTCTTTGTAGACGATCAAAATGTATTTTTGCCAAGGATGATGATCAGTTTGGATCCGAGAAGTGAACGCCCATGGGCTAAACACTTCAAATGGGCCCAAAGTCAAGCCCAAAATAAGCTACAGCGAAGGTCACTTGACGATTGAAGCGAACCTCGCTAGATAGCCCTTATAGACTCGACCAACCAAGTCAGATGCGAGTCAACCTTCGCAACATGCCTTAGGTCAAGTCGAAAGATGTCATCGGTTAATCAAATCACTAGTCGAATTCTATGCTAAATTTATACTCGTAGGCAAAGTTCTCCAATTAACGAACTCCGCCCATGTGGACTAAGTCATCCACTTCTGAAGAAGGCATGCCCATGTCCAAAGCGACCTTCACCCACGTCATCAGTGAACTTCGCCAAGTCCGCGAAATTCGCCCAAATATCCATTTCAAAGCTATTTTCACGGGATAACCAATTACCACTAACTTCTACTTTAATGGCCACATAATCCACAATTAAGGGGACCATTATCTCTTTCTTTCAGCTTATAAAAGGAGAGGAGATCATCCATTTTAAGGGAAAAAGGAGGGGCCCCGAAAGCTTTGGCTAAACAAGCTACACACGCATCGCATTTGCGATCCCATTAAGAGACGTTGCTAAGAGAAGACTGAGCAACCTTCCAAGCATTCTAATCCTCATCAATAGCAAAAGACCCATCATCTTACTTGGCATATCAACGGAGTACCAGATCGATGCTCTACCGGCACACGAAAAAGAATCCGACAGACCGTTTTGAGTCTGGAATTGTTTGAATTTCTTGATAATAGGGTTAATTAATGGCGATCTCAATATTCTTCGTAATGTTTTGATAAACCGGTAGAAGTTGTAATTTCTTCATAACCAAGTTAGTACTTGAAGATAGAAGCAATCTCCATCCTTTGTTTATTTGTTAATTTCAATAGAGAACTAAGAGTCCCTTTGATGCCCTTCACACCAGAAGATGAAAATCTCAATTATTAAAATTGAACCAAACAAGGGCTCTATTATATTTCTCCTGAAACCGAGTCATAAACAGGACCAACATTTGATGACTTTCTAAGCAGTTCTTCAGACACGTCGAATTAGAATTCTGATGTTAGCCTTGGAGTCTTGAGTAGTAAATTCATAGACAACATGAACTCATACGACCTAATCATGGATCTCAATGAATCCATAGTATTCGAAGGCCTTGAAGATGATTCATGGACAAAGCAACTTGAGAAGCAATGAGAGTAATGTTTCGAAGGTAGAGAATCAATCACAGAAGATAAAGTGGTTCAAATCAACATAGGCGATGAAATCAACCCTAAGCCCATCTTCATCAGTGAAAGTCTATCATCCACTGAAAAAGAAGAACTCATAGTTCTCCTTCAAGAATACATTGATGTCTTCGCCTGGAGCTACAATGACATGACAGATTTAGACCCTAACGTGGCTGTGCATCACCTTGACATTAACCGTAGCATTAAACCGGTCAAGCAACAACAATGACGCTTCCATCCTGAGTTGATGAAACAGATTAAGAAGGAAATCTATAAACTCGTTGAATACGGTGAAGAACAGCATCCCGATTAGCTAGCCAACATTATGGTGGTGATAAAGAAGAGTGGCAAGATCAGAATCTACATTGATTTATAGAATCTAAACTTTGATTGTCCGAAAAATGAATTTTCTCACCCTATCAAGGATGTCATGGTTTACAACACATACAGATTTGAGAGGATATAATTCATGGATGGGTTTTCTGGATACAATCAAATCAAAATACATCCAGACGATCAAAAGCACCTAGCGTTCTGAACGCTCTCAGGAGTATTCTGCTATATAGTAATGCCCTTCAGTTTGAAGAATGCTGAAGCTACTTACAAACTGCTATGAACATGATCTTTTATGATAATTTACACAAAACAGTAGAGTGATACACCAATGACCTTGAAATTAAAATTCACCACAAAGAAGATCATGTTTGTAATTTGAGAAAGATGTTCAAAATCATGTGAAAGCATCAACTCAAGATGAACTCAACTAAATCTTTCCTAGAGGATTCATCAGGAAAATTTCTAGAATTTATTGTAACATCCAAAGGATTACATGTCGACCTTGAAAAAGTGGAAAGTCATCCAAGAGATGTCACCTCTAAGGAATCTCAAAGAACTCAGAGGTCCACAATGACGATTAGCCTATATCCTTAGGTTTATCACCAACTTGTCTGAAAAATATCAACTATTTTAAAGATTCATGAAGAAAGGTGTTTCATTCATCTGGGACTAAACTTTTCTGATCTATGTTAGAGTAATGAACCACTCTCTTGGAGCACTTCTTGCTTAGAAGATTGAAAATGGACACAAGCAAGCTATTTATTACCTCAACTGGACTATGATTGGTGTCGAACATCACTACAATTCAGTAAAAAGAAATGCTTAGCATTAATCCTCTATGTATACTCATGATGAAATCTAGATCACTAAATTTTAGGTTAGCAAAATGAGCATTACAGTTCTCACAGTATGACATGTCGTTCGTACTGCAGAAAACAGTCAAGGGTCAAGCAGTGGTCGACTTTCTGGCAGAGCATCCCATCCCTGAGTCTTCTAAACTCTATGAAGACATCCTAAATGTAGTCTTTGAGTCAAATACTACTACAGACCATCAAACATGGCAACTATACTTCAACAGCACATCACGATGAAACCATAAAGGAGAAATTATCACAGGAGTTTGGGTAGTGCTGATTGATCCTCATGGACATGTTCTTCCTCCGACCTACTCATTGACCGAGCCATGCTCCAATAATGTAGCTGAGTATAATGCCCTTGTAATCGGCCTATAACTCACTCAAGACATGGGTGTCAAATATCTTGAAGCTCACGGTGATTCCAAGCTAATTGTGAATCACATCAAAGGAGAATATGAGGTTATGCACAACGACCACATATTACCATAAAGCGGAGGCAAAGCTTGCTCAATCATTCGAAGGTTTCTATATCTGCTATGTAACTTGCCTCGAGAACACTCATGCAAACTCTTTGGCATCCCTTACAGCTACACTTGCCTGGGCGCCCAAATCAACTAAGCCCATCACATTGGTTAGCCATCAATTATGCTCCCCATAGTTATTTCTTGAAGCAAATGAAGTGCTTGTCATACCAACTCACTTTTTTAGACAACAATTAGTGGTTCTAAATCATTGATTACGTCTTGCATAGGATGCTAACTGATTGTCCGAAGCAAGCAGTCTTTATTCAAAGAAGGGCTCCATTCTTCTTCTATGATTTTGCTACGTAAACGTTATACCGATAGTCTTTCGACAATATGTTGCTCCAATGCTTATTACCAAGTGAAGCTCAAGAAGCATTAAAGCAAGCCAATGACGGTGCATGTGGAGCTTGTTAACCAGGTCCCGAACTCTAGGAATGACTTTGTTGTCTAGGTTACTAGTGGCCGACAATGATAGCAGATGCGGTAGCATATGCTAAATGATGTTATGCGTGTCATGTCTATGCCGATTTCCTACATCAATCTCTGGAGGAGTTACATTTGATTGTTACTGTTAGACCCTAGAGGGTGGGGTGATTAGGGTCTTATACTAATCTAATCCTGATTAACTTCCAATTAAAATTATATTGATTAATTTGCTCTTGCAAGAATGATATAAGATAGATATGAGCGGGGGGAGGTTGATCCAGACGAGGACACGTACTCCTCGTACTTCTGCTGGTCGAACTCATACTCAACCTCCTCCATGACCGGGATCTCGATCCGCGGCTGGGACGCTCCGATCTCGGCAGCGAGATCGGTGGCTCCCACTGTGGGCGCCAGATTGTTCGCGTGGAAAACTGTTTTCTTATTCATTGAGATAATTGTCATCTTGGGTTACAAAAGATCCGGTCTTTTTTAGATCCGGTTACAACTAAATCAAGGAAAAATAAGAAAAATTACAACTTTCCTTTTGTGAACAAATCGCGAGCTCCTGTTTTGCGGTCGCTCGCTTGTGTGGGTTCTTCGCCTGCGCCGGGGTGTATCCGTGGACCACCGCGCGATCTAGATCCGGTCGGATCTACACGATTATACGGGTATTATTCCACGAAGGGAATAATAGCCGGGAGGGATTAGATCACCAAGGAAATAATCGTTCGGATCTCGGGATCTAAGACCAAGCTCAGATCCGGAGTGTGACTTCGTGTAGATCTCAGATCTGTTCTTTCTTCCTCTCGAGATCCTGCCTTTTCTGACGTGACTGCACCTCCCCCTACACCTCCATCCTCCTCCTTCGGTCCCCCTCTGCCCCCTCCCCTGTTCCGCCGCTTGCGCCGTCCGGAGGAACTTCGCGTGGGCACATTAGTAAGAGTTAACATGTTAACTCTTAGAATTAACATGTTACCTGTAAGAGTTAACATGCTAGCTGTAAGAGTTAACATGTTATCTGTAAGAGTTAACATGTTATCTATAAGAGTTAACATATTAGTTGTAAGAGTTAACATCCGCTAGCATGAAAAAGAATAGGGTAAATTTGGGATTTAAGCCAGCTAACATGTCTCATCATGAGCTGACATGTCTAATCAACTGCTGGCATGAGTTGGAATCATGATGGAGGGCCTTGAGCATATTTTTTTTTTCAAAAAAAGGGGCTAAAGCACATTAAAAAAAATAGGAGGGGTTGGGACACATTGAAAATTCAAATTTGGGGCCTAGAAGCACTTTTCCCTAGAATTAGTGTCTCACATGAAAGAAAGCCAAGGTTTTGGTCTTTTGCATACATGCCTTCAATCTATCATATTTGCAAATCTACTTCCAAAGTTAGATATTTAATAAAGTACCTTTGATATATCCATAATCCTAATTAAAGATACTGGAAGAGAAAGAGGGAGAGGCTAGGTGACTGGGAAATGTAAATAATTTAAGAATATCCTCTATATTTATCTCATTCTCTATCTAACATATAAATTCATAAATTAACTAAATTAATCAAAAGTGTATTATTTACATTTAAAAATTTACAAGGCAAAAAAACCCATATGGTGATTTGCAGGATTAATTTGCAAATACTTACATTTGAACTTGAATTGAATAATATGATACAATTGAGAGGTATACATGCAAGAAAAAATTGAAACTTGGAAGTGACAGATATGATAGAATTGAGAGCTATACATGCAAAAAGGGCAAAAAATTCTAAAGTATATATTTATTTTTATTTTCAATTTTTTAAGAGATAAAAGGGTTGTTTTTAAATCATGGATATTTACAAAAATACACTCTAAATCTTAGTATTTGCAAAGCTACTCCTCAAACAGCAACTTTGTGACAAAACTACCCCTAAAATCAACAAATCATCAGCTTGATGCTAAAAATTTAACTATTTGATTGATAATTTTTATATTGTGAATATAAATTAGCTTATAAAATTTGATGATCAAGTGCTTTGAGTGTATATTTTCCAAAATTGATGATATCAGAGGTGGTCTTGTAAATATTCAGATATGAAGGGTAGTTTTGCAAATGTCCATCATTGAAGGGGTATATATGCAAATAACGGGAGAAATTTAGAAGAAAAAAAAAGATGGAAGGTCGGAGGAAGCAACCAAACAAATTCCCCGAACCTTTTAAATAACAAACCAAAGCGCAAAAATCGCGGACCCGCACTCTTCTCCCTTCTCCCTCGCTCTCTCCAAACAAAAGAAAAAAATAATCATCAAATTAAAAAAAAAAAAAATTCGAAACCCCTAAATCCCCAAATCTCATAAAAATCACACCTTTTCTCCCCAAATTCATGCCCAACCCTAAACCTAACTCCTCAATTTCAATGACTGAATGCTCAATCCTTACTATTCCCCTATAATGAAGATCATGAGCCCTTGCTGGAGACCCTCGTCGGCCTTCGACGTCGCCGGCGACGACGGATCGAGGACCGATGGATTGCTTTGGTACAAGGATCTAGGGCGCCACGTGGCGGGAGAGTTCTCGATGGCGGTTGTGCAGGCGAACAATTTGCTTGAAGATTCGAGCCAGATCGAATCAGGGGCGTTGAGCGTGGAGAGCTCGAGATCGGGGAGCTTGTGTTGTGGGACTTTTGTTGGGGTTTATGATGGCCATGGCGGGCCTGAGACCTCGCGGTATATTGCCGATTGTTTGTTCCAGAATTTGAAGAGTATGTGTTGTTTTTTTTTAAGTTTTTAAATTAAATATGGGGTTTTTTGTTGAGTTTTTTATGCCAAAATGTGATTTTGGAGTAGTTGGTTGATTAGTTTGACATGGGTCATCATTTGGTTATGAGGTTTTCTGATTTTAACTTTCCTGTACGAATATTGATTTATTTTCTAATTGGGTTTATTTTTTTGAATTTAAGAAAGTTTTTTTTTTAAGTTTTTGATGTAAAAAAAGTGTGGATTTTGAGCATGCTTGATTTTCTGAATTCTTTCTGTTTTCACAATTTTCTATAGCTTTTAATAGAGGAATGCTGGTTATCAAATGTTTAAATTTTCAGGAGGGTGGATTTTCTTCGTCATTTTACAACGTATTTTAATTATATTTTCTAATTTCATGATCTGCCATGGTTTTGATTTTTTTTGTTCTTTGTGTGCTGAATTGGATTTTGTCTTGCTTGATTTGAATGAGATAATGAATGTGCAATATTTTGAGGGGCTATTAGAAATTATTTGCTATGAATTAAGTTTTTGTTCTTTGTTTATTGTTGAACGAAAGTCAATTGTGATACTGGATATCAAATTTTAAAAATTTGATGCATTACAAAGTTTTAATGATATATCTAGAGCATGCAAGAAGAAATTCAAAAAAGTAAAAGGGGATCAGCTGATCTCTTCCTTACAGATATCCAGATCTCATATCTCTTAACTCATTGTCCAATATCAATCTATGTAATGATAATTATGGTCCAAAACTACCAAGACAACTGAAAATTTTGATACCCAATGCTAATAAAGTCTAAGAAGAAGCAAAACCTATACCGAGATTTAAGACGTTACTTAAACATCACAATCTTACAACTTCATTAGATCTATTTTGTTGAGCGTTGGAATTAAAAATTCCCAGGTATTGATGATGAAGCTCTTAAGGTCAAGAGCCGACCTTCTAAATATTCAACATAAAATAATACTCATATTGCTTATCACAGTTTATTTTCAAGTCGTGTTGTGACCGCTGATTTGAGCTCAAAAATATTCCCGGATCAGCATGAAACTACACCCTCAAGAATTTGGTCCTTTACCAATTACGGGTGAAATTTAGTCTTTAATTAGATATGCTTTAGAAATACTTTTTTTTTCCTTGCATACTATTCAATTTGAATCTGTAGTCTGAAATTAGTTTGTGTTCACCGTTCAAGTGTCCTCTCATGATGAAATGGATATTTATGATATGCAGAATTTGCTTCAGAGCAACAAGGCATGTCTGTAGATGTTATAAAAAGAGCGTATGCAGCCACAGAAGAAGGCTTCATCTCTGTTGTAAGAAAGCAATGGGAAAATACGCCACAGCTTGCATCGGTTGGTTCTTGCTGTTTGGTTGGTGTAATTTGTGGCGGGATGCTTTATGTTGCAAATGCAGGAGATTCTCGTGCAGTTTTGGGCAGATGGTTGAGAGGTGAGCGAGAAGTTTCAGCAGTTCAGATGTCAACAGAACACAATGCAAGCAATGAGTCTGTGCGTGAGGAATTGCAATCTTTGCATCCTGATGATCCACAGATTGTCGTTCTAAAGCATAAGGCTTGGCGTGTGAAGGGTATCATACAGGTATTTTCATTCTGGATAATGTTTGTGTATTTCTTTCTGTATATTTGCTGATATCCGTGCATAGTATAAAGTGGTCCGCCTTTTATATGGGATAAATTTCAGAAAACACCCCAATACATTTCGGCATTTCCTACAAAACCCTTCTCAACTTTCACTGCACTTCCAAGACTTGTCCTCCAAAGCTCCAAAAACTCCAAAATGTGTCAAATAATC
>NC_033798.1:9076842-9081842 GCF_001876935.1 Asparagus officinalis
GTTTTATGAAATTTACCCTTCCCTACATTATATTAAATTTCTGAAAGATGTTTTTGGCGGACTATCCAACTGTATCATCCAAGTGCATCTTTTGCTTCCATGTCCTAGGATTAAAACTATTCACTATATCATTCAGTGAGCCCCAGCCAAACTAGCACCTTAATTTAATATATTGACGTGGAATTGAAACTGTGAACCCAGACCGTTAGAGGGAAATACGTGCACTTCCTCAATTAAATAGCCAACTATAATGTATGTTTTTTGTATGATCTTAAAGGGGGAAGCCTACAAATTGTTTTTTCTTGATTTATCATAAGTCATAAGCACACTTGTTATTTTCTTTGAATCGGAGTTTGTAATGTACCTTAGTTTATTCTAATTTGAATATTGGTTTCTGCAGATTTCGAGATCTATTGGGGATGCTTATCTAAAGGATGCAGAATTTAACCGACAGCCTCTACTCGCAAGGTTTCGGGTTCCTCAACCATTTCATAAGTCAATCCTTAGTGCCGAGCCATCTATAACTACACATAAACTCTCTCCGCAAGATCAGTTTATCATTTTTGCATCTGATGGTCTATGGGAACATCTGAGCAACCAAGAAGCTGTGGATATAGTTCACAACTCTCCTCGTAATGTAAGATTTTATTTCACCTAATATTCTCATTTTATGGCAGTAACTTTTTCATGCACCTGTATTGTAATGCCTTTTATACTTTCAGAATTACCCTTGCTTTTCTGCATCATATTCTATTGATAAAACATTCTTTATGATTAATATTAATCAAAAAATGAAAAAAATAAAGCCACTTTACCTCTCATAATCAAATCAAATGACATGTATTTCATAACTATGTATTTTGCTGCTTGTTGAACAACTTGTTTTCTGTTTGAAAAGTAATATTTTATCTTTTATTAAGTTTTCTTTTATTTCTTCCTCTCTTTTTTTTGGTGGGGGTGGGGGGTAGCTCAGATCTGCAAGGTTCATGTTGCAAGTTTTGGATCTTACTGAAATATTGTGTTGACAAATCATTTGCAGTTCTGTTGTCTTTCTTCTTTTCTTTGTCGTTGCTTGTAATGAATTTTTGTATGTACATGCTTTATCTTTTCGACATTATACTTCCTCTCTTGGTCATAAAAAAAGATGCGAGTCTTAGGTTCTGATTTATAATTCTTCTACCTTTCTTCTCTTTTCATGATATGCATATTGCTTGCCTTTCTTTTTTAAAGGGATGTGGTTACTTTATTTTGGCAATCACTATTTTCTTTTGTTTTTAGTACTTTTTATTGTAGATTTTTTTAGTAGTTGTTGATAGTTTGATGGACTTTACCACTTATTAAAGATCTTTTTTCTCTTATTACAATTTGCTTTACTACTACCAAAACCATCTGGATTTTTGCTGATCAGAATCATCATTAATCATGCATGGTCAGGGAATTGCGAGAAGATTGATAAAAACTGCTCTGCAAGAGGCAGCAAAGAAAAGAGAGATGAGATACTCTGACTTAAAGAAGATCGATCGTGGAGTCAGAAGACATTTCCACGATGACATCACTGTGGTAGTTCTATATCTAGACCCTAGCCTTATCCGCAAGGCCAATTACCTCGGCCCCACTCTATCCTTGAGAGGAGGTGGGGCTTCTACAGAATCTCCATTCCTAAAGTTCTAGTACAAAGCTTTCAGAATTCATCTCTTTCACTTGTAGCAGAAAATTCTTTTGTCCAGTTAATTGCATCGACTTGTTCTTCTGTTCTTATGAGAGGTAGTGAAGTAAAAGCAGAGGATCTTGAATCTTGCATTATAGAAAGAAGACACGAATAGAAGCGGGGATTCTCAGTCTTATCAAGATTCTGGTTGAACTCAGAATTTCTACTTGCAGGTCTGAGACGATCAGAGATTATAGATAGAGCTGTAGCTTTCATGAAACTGTTTTCGACCCATCGGTCTCATAGTGTTGCCTTTTCATTTTGCAGTAATGATCATTCTCAGCTTTCTAATGGGCTTTTGGAGGGAATCTGGAGGATAGATGCGGTTGTATTTGCTACTTTGTATTTGAAGACGGCAAATAGAGACTACTTTTGAATGTAGAGAAATTATATTAGTGTTCACTGTAGAATTACTCTGGTGCAATATAATTTATGCGAAGTCTGTTTTGTAAAGAAAGCCCCTAGTTTTGGTACATATTCATATTCGTGGTAATTCAATTTGGTAGATAAAACATGGTGATGTGCTTATTTAACTTAACCTTGCAGTTATTTGGATTTGGATCCTTTTCACTATGAAAACATAGTGGAGAGACCATTGTTTTTTTTATAGCTGTTGATTGATTAATGGAAGGTTATGATTTGTTTAATTGAGTGTTTTTATAGCTGTTGATTGATTAATGGAAGGTTATGATATGTTTAATTGAGCGTATAAAGGAATAAATGCAACTCATGAGGATATAGTAAATATTATTTTTGGCATGGGGATTACTATGAATTTGGATCTTCTTCACTACAAAAAAGATGCGGAGGGATTAGTGCTTTTAATCACAATCGTTAATTATCCAATGAGTGATTATGATACATTTCACACCGACTGTTACCTCCATATATTGCACGCATTCTTAATTTGTACTTCAAAAATAAAATAACATAACCACCGACTATATAATCAATAGTTGTAATTAGATAGTGTTCTCTCCGTTGCTTTTTTTTTTACAGTAGACAGGATCTAAATCTGATTACAATTGGCCATCATTGTTCATAAAATAATCATCGGTTTGTATTAAAAATAGCAAAGAAATAATCATCGGTTTGTATTAAAAATAGTGAAGAGGATCCAAATTCCAGTTTACATCGTTTCCACAAAGAGCTATTATAGCCGATTAAGTCCTGAGCTGAAAAGATTGTCATATTTAGTTGTTCAAAAACCGATAAAGATTGTCATTTTCAGTTGTTCAAGTAACTAACTTGGTTCGTGTTCATTTTTGCTAAAGCCTCTTGCGGCGGAAGATGATGGTGTGATTAAAAAAAAAATGAATGAAATCGATTCAATTCATCTAAGATAAAGGAGCTTTCCGCTCATGAGAAATAAGTCATTGTCATCAAAATTTATTTTGACAAGCATCCTATTTTGTGACTACAGAATCTCATGCGTTTGGTAACTCTCAAAGGCCCCGATTGGCAAAGGGTTAAGAAAAAAGGGTTAAAGAGAATGATTAATGTACTTAGCCCATTCGATAATCTGAAGGACTAAAACATTAACCCGTTAAATAAGTTTTATTTAAACCTTTGTGATCAAGTTTAATGTTTGGGAATAACAATGATTTTAACTATTTTCTTTATAATTAGAAGGGTTAACTCTTAATCCTTCTAAATAGGAATATTAGTAAACCCCTTATTTTGAGGGGTTAACTCATTTTAATCCCTCTAGAAGGGTTAGCGTAAACCTTCTATACTTTTTATGTTTGGCAAATTATGAAAGGTTAACTCACTTTAACCTTTGTATAGAGTTTTTGTGTTTGGCGGGTTAAAAAGGGGTTAAGTCTCCTTAACCCCTCACTTAACCCTTTGCCAAACGGTACCAAAGGGATCAAGTCATCACTTTTTGACTACAAAATTCATGCAATCAGACTTAATTACATTGCAAAAAAATCAAGAACTCAAACGTATCCCCATCTAGATCTGCCTGCAGTACTCAAGTGGTTTGGACTCAATAGATTTAGGACAAGGTTTAAGCCAATTTGCATACTGCATTCATTTTTCTTAAAACTGTTAAAATCGACCGTTGTCCTTTTCTTGGTAACAGTTGGCTAATATTATTAGCAACCAGACAAATGTTTCATTCTAGTCCTGAGGTTTGGTTTTGGGTCATTTTCATTTCAACTTCAGTTGACACCTGCTTCTTCAAACCTTAAAATCTTGTACCTACCTGTCCTTTTCCAATTAACACATCCTGAAACTCATCATACTCGTCATGTTTCTATGTAGCACACATCCATTGCTTTCTCCAATTGACATGACCAACAATTCATCACACTTCATTGTCTATGATTCAACAAAGAGCAAACTAATCACAGGCAAAAATTATAAGGTCTAACAGGAGCATCACATGTGTCCGATATAAACAACTAATCACAGGCAAATTTATAAGCTCTAACGGAAGCATCGCATGTGTATAAGTAACAAGTTGAATCAGACTTCTTAAAATTGACAGTCATTAGAATCAGAGTCGATTTCACAGAAAAGGAAGTAGACATGTTGACGAATAAACTAGTACCTACCTGCTAATAACAAACAGCCAGCTGGCACATAATCCTACAACTACAGCAAGTGCACGAGCAATGGCCACAAAAAAACATGTCCATTGCCAACATTAACAATGCTATGTTTACGTCTCTAAAGAGTCAGCTTACAGATTCCACGGCTGGAAAGGGCGGCGAGAATCCTGTGAAAAGTTACACTGATGATGATGGCATTGCCTGCTGCAAAGAATACAGCAATATACAAAACTGGTATCAGGAATTTAAGAAGAGAAAGTATCTAGTGATCCAGGTTCATTGCATTATTGGCGCTCAAAGCACTGTCTACTCATTGGATCAGTGAGCAAAGTGCCTACTCTACAAATATAAGGGTAAAATAATGCACTGAATCAGGACCATTGAATAATTTCTCATTTTAAGAATATCTCACCAGTAGTCATTGACTCTTAGGCTCATCTTGAGGCGCCTCAGTTGATGTCTTCTGGTCAACGTGAAAATTAAAGAAAGAAAACGTCAATACAGTGTTAGTAGAAACAAAGCAATTTGATATTGGTACTATAAGCCCCACCACCTCAGAGGTCGTCTTTTTCCCGTTAGTTGATGATGTTTGTGAAAACCTGTCAAATAACATCACAATTCCCGTTAGTTGATGATGTTTGTGAAAACCTGTCAAATAACATCACAATTTGAAGATGCTTGCAAGAAATGCAGCAGGATTTGTTAAATATTTAGAGCTCCAAAAGTGGAAAGCA
>NC_033798.1:9084342-9086023 GCF_001876935.1 Asparagus officinalis
TTGCTCGTATTACGAGCCGTCTTTGAAGATGAGGAAGAGATTAACTCTACATAAAGAGTTTCTTATGGATTAAACTATATAAATTCTAATAAGTAAGGATTTATAATTGAAATTCTTCTTTTTTCTTTTTTTAAGATAAAACAAAACTTATAATAGCACGTTTGTCAATGATTTACACTACCCTACACACCATCACGGCTTCAACGGGAAACATTACGCTACGCGACTTGAGTGACGTCCCACTATCATTCCTTTTATATTATCAACAAAAAAGAATAAAGAATATATTTCAATTACAAATTCCTACTTAATCAGATCTATATAATCATAACATATATATATATATATACATACATACATACATATATATCATGTATGAATACATACATGTATGTGTGTATATATATGTGTATGTGTGTATATATATGTGTATGTGTATATATATATATATATATATAGAGAGAGAGAGAGAGAGAGAGAAGCTTATGTCAACTTAAGTGAATAGGAGGCCTTGTCCACTCATCTTGTATTAAGATTTGTGTCATCAAGAGATGCACAAATCTCAAAGGACTCTTCATATCTATCACGGATCCCAAGTCAACATCAATGAATAAAAAAATTGGTGGATGACTATTTCCTATCCACTTAAGTTGACATAAGCTTTTACCTATATATATATAGCCGTCAATGAGTTATCAAAGGAGAATGTAGTAAAGCAAATGTTAGAGTGAAGAAGCACAAGTAAAGACCTCTCTGCTCTGGCCTTTCTTTTCTGCTCCTCAAGATTTCCTCCATTTTTGCCTTGCAAGGGAAAACCAGTCGCAGTGCCAAACCTGCAAACATTAACAGATTCACTACAAATATTACCCTCTTAAAAAAACACTCTGATATCAATCTATTTTCATGTCAAAGAACGACCTGAGTTACATACTTACCTAAACAAGAACTAAAAGATGTTACTCTCATAGCAGGACATGTGATAGCTACTGTGACATGCACTTCGTACAGTCTTCGTGGAAACAGTCATGGTTGCAGTACAGGCACAGGAAAGAGATATGTTTTGGCTGGAATTTGTGTGACTTGTTATTGTAGGTGGTGGTGGTGTGCGCAAGTGTGTAGGTATTTTCTTTTTTTTCCTTTTTTTTTATTGTTTCTTGTTTTTTGGGTGGGGGTCCACTTCTCTAATCCTAGAGCAGCCTGATTGTTCTGATAATTGACCAAACATGTCATAAATATACATGAACAAAGACCTATAAATATAAACAATATTCCCATTCATATATATAAACAAATACATACACATCATACACATGCAAATGACTCTCCCAGGGTTGGGTTATGCAGAAGAAGATACCTACTCATAGAACAGGATAGGAAGATTAAAAACATTAATCAACATAAGTAAAAACAAAACAAGTATGGTTACGCCATTTATCAAGAAGCTGTCAAGGTCAAGATTGATAATATGAGAGAATGAGAAGGTCAAAAAGAGAGAAAGGAAATAGTTGGAAAGAGATCCCCATAGGTCCTTCCCCATCCCCTTCAATATTCAGCAGTACCTCAGCAATACCAATGACCCTGAACCCTTCCATTGTGTTTGTGTCTGATTGCTATACCTACTAATCTGGATCACAAAAGCATCATAAATGCGGTAACGTGATCTGCATTGCAGATGTGTTTG
>NC_033798.1:9086074-9133440 GCF_001876935.1 Asparagus officinalis
TACTACCAAAAAAAGAAATGATAGCTATTAGTTATGTTGACAGTGTACTTTCACCTGGAAAAGAAAGTTGCACTAAACAAGTATCAATTCTGATGCTCATTTAAATTCTTTTTGTTTTCTCAGGAAGGTGATAAGAGGACAGACTGGAGATTTAAATGCTACATTGTACTTTTACCAAATAGGATTTAGCGGCTAATTAGCCACATAGACCTATCAGGAAAAAAGGAGTAATACAAGTATCCCTCGGAACACTTTCTTATAGCCTTTCTATCTTCCTCAGGCAGGTAATAGAAGGGAAGTTGCAAAGAAGCACAAGAATCCAAGTTGTTTTATACGTCTTAATAAGTTTCTACTTACGGAAATAGAACCCAAAAGAGAAGCTTAAACTAGTTCCAGGAAGAGGGACCACAAAAAGTAAAGAGTCGGCCGTTCACCATCATGATAAGTTGAAAGAAGATTCATCATAAAGTGAACCAATGAAACTCCACTAAAATTCATCATACAACAACAGGAATTTTTAGATTTGAGAAAGTCTGCCTTCATAGAGGGGTTTTAAAGAATCGCATCTGTGCTAATATAGTGGAAGCAAAGGTATCTCTAGGCCGCAAATAAGGCGAGCAATGAGAAAGCTTATCGGGGGGGGGTGGGGGGGGGGGGGGATCGTGGTGATCCTTATAAATTATCCTGAAGATGTATATGCTGGAATAATCAATGGATCTATTACAATACCTAAGGCCATCTAAGAAAGGAGAAATGGGCCAGGATCTTACTACCATTCTCAAGCAGGAGCTTTTTAAGAGCAATGATAATGCTGCACGTTGGGCAAGTGGCCACTAAAACTTGCTTATCAATTGGAATTTCAAAGAACTGATGATTTCAAATTATTCTTTCTTACCCCAAGCCCAACCCAACCCCACAAAAAAGCGAAAAAATAGGAGAGAATGGCGGGGGGGGGGGGGGGGGAAGAAAAAAAAGAACAAGAAACAGATGATTTCTGTTATAGCAATAAGAATGTGTTACATGCGGATCATATTATTTCTTAAGCACCAATACCTTTAAAAGTAAGTGTTGTCAATTGGATAATCATTAAGGGTAGACTGAATTCATTTACATTTGATAACCTGGCAGGAAGGAAATCTACAGAGAGAATCTGCGTTTTTTAAAGTATATATGAGAATATAAATAATCCCTTTGTCACTTGCCCATCGTGAAATTCACCAGAGCTCCTTGCAGTATAACTTAACAATTACTGCCTTCCATTACTGTTGACATATACAGTAAGAGGAAATTTGATAAGATGGATTATGAAGACACTAATCAGAGCAGAATGACATGTTAGCATTACAGCTTTACTATGACGCCTCAATAAGTTGGCCAGTGGAGATATTAATAGAACACAATGAGATGTCAGCATCATAGCTTTATGTTAGGTGCTCATAGAAGACAAGAACGAAAGAGTTTTTAGCATAGAAATACACATTCATTTCTAATAATTGAATGGAATGATCGAGACTCGAAAGAAGTTCTCGAATGTAATAAAATTAGAATTAGTATAATAAAACATATTACACTAAATGTAATTTTGGTAGATCTGTGAAAAAACTGAGCACATAGTACATAAATGGACAATAAATGTCTAAGAATAGTCTCTTGCGCTATTAGGATTAAACTTTTTTGAAAATGGTAAGGTTGAGGATGATGTTCATAAATTAATCAAATAATGACGATTAAAGCAGAAGAGGAGTGCTTCTAAATGCTATATGATTGTAAAATTCCAATGATATGGGAAAGAAAATTCTATAAGACGATCATAACACCAAAATATTTTTGGATTAAAATGTTTAGCGATTAAAAATAATATATGCCAAGATAAGAAATAAATGCATTTGGAGAAAATTATCGGTTCATATTGAGGTTAAAATGAGAGAATTAATTGAGATGGTTTGACATAGGTGTGGGCGTAGGCTGGTTTGGCCCATGGGACAAACTGGCCCAACCCGCATTGGGTCAAAACCCAGTTTGGCCCACAAAAGACCAGGCCTAAACCAACCAGACCCATTTCCAGGCCCCGAGCTAGGCTAGATCCCACTCCAAACCCAAGGACTGAGAAGCCAGGTTCACTAATAACTGGCCCGGCCCGACCTGCCCCACTAATCATGATTTGGATTATCAGCGCCTACGAGACCTTTATTGGTGATGGATGTTTGCTCACTTATATGCACAATTTGTCAATTTAGTCTTGAGAACGTGAAGTTTTTCGTTGGATTGCCATTTACCAGGTTAAAATAGAGATGCAAAAGTTTGTTTCTATGAGCACTTTACCTGATTCTAATAGTAACAATAATTATACATCTTGCCCTCTTCCGTCATTCCGCTTCAATGTTCCAATTATATTTCAAGTTTAACTTTATCCTCACGAGTAAAAAGATGGTCAGCCCCAAAAGGTGTCTGGAACTGCTAGGGTAAGTTTTAACAGCCCTAATGGTTCCACCCATTGCGACGTACCATTTTCAGAGAAAAAGCATTGGAGGGAATTTCCCTCCTAATTTTTCTTACCCAAAAATTAAAAAAACCTTTTATAAAAGCCTGAAATGTCTGCTCTCTCTCTCAATCCTATTCTCTCTCTCATCAAGAACCACCAAATTAACCCCCTCCCCCCCGCGCACCTCTCTCCCCCCAAATCGGAGCTCACCACTCGTTGCCTCAGCACCCTCAACGTGTTCTCCTCTCCCCTCAAAACCCCACCACCTCCTCCTCGCCGTTGGGGCACACTGTTCCCCCTCCTCCTCACCGTTGATCGGAGCTCGTCGCCATCCACCTCACACGCTAACGTTGCATCTCCTGCTCCTCATTTCTACCGTTTCACCTACACGTAAGCCCTCTTTCTCAAAACCTAATAATGAGGAGATAGCCACCTCCTCATTTCAGCTCTAATTTGTTATTTTCCCTAAAAAATTGATTGTCCCTTTAATTTAAGGCTTTATCCTCCTTATGTTGTCTCTCTGAATCAAAATCGTACCCAAATTCGATTACTGGCTTATTATAAACCATTTCTTGTCAAAATATTGCTTTTTATGAGAATTGTTTTTTTTTTTGAAATTGGTCTTTTATCTTTGTTTTTGGGTAATTAATGTATTTATGAAACTTCTGCATACAATGTTGACAAGTTGAAACTAGTGTGAAGTGAATTGATATATTGTAAAGTTGTCAACTTATATGGTTTAATATAGATGTCTAAACTTCTCGACAGTTTTAAATGAATGAGGCATAATTAAATTCCCTTTTGATCTTGTTAATATCTCAGTGCACCCGCCTTTTATGTGCATGATGATAGTTTGAATGTGCAATTTGAACTGAAATATTTACATTAAGTTTGGTTATTTACATTAAGTTTGGTTATCTGCCTCTTGAAATTTGCCAAGCCTTCGCTTGCTTACTCTTAAGGTTATTCTCTTGTTTAGTAGCTTTAAATTAAGACTATCAAAGCCAAAACTATTGATGGCAATATAGGAAATTGGTCATTCAGACCCAAGGGATGTCAGGCGAGAAGTCTGCTATACTGAAGGAGTGTTTGAGCACACACGGGAATTCAGTGGATCCACACAGTGATACATACACATATCCTGTCACCCAGACTCACGACTATTGTGTAAGCGTAAATTTTTTTGGCCAATTCAAGTGATTTTTCTTCAATATGTTTAGAATAACATTATTGACTCACATTTGAATACTTTATGTGGTGTTGGTGCAAAAACTAAGCCTCGACGGTTGTAACCGTTGGTGTAAAAGTCACTCCTAACTATTACAACCATTGGGCTATTTTTTCTTTTTTTATTAATTTAATTATTTATTTGCTCCAACGGTCGTAATCATTGGGGCAGATTTTTCAACCGTTGGAGCTGAATCAATAATAACGCGATTTGTCCTAACGGGTGATTTTTTTGCCCAAACAGTTCTAATTAGGGAAGATAATTTTTGCCCATGCCCATTTACCCACCTGACCCATCCATCACTTAGCCCGTTCAAAACTCACTCATTTAATTAAATGGGTCTAATTAGGCGGGTTCATCTCAAACTACACTAAATGGGTACTAAATGGGCGGTCTCTATTCACCCATTTGCCCGCCCGCATTCCCAAAACCAAAACCCTAAAACCCTAAATCTCTTCTCTTTCTCTCTATAGGGCAGTTGAGCTCCTCATTGGCATCGATCCCGACCCCAATCCCTCCTCCGCCTCCTCCTTCGCCGCCTCAACCGCCTCTCGAACCCAGAGCCTCCAACGCCACCTCCGCCTCGGCATCGCCCCTTCTGCTGAAGTCACCGCCACGCCCATTGCTGGCGTGTCCTACGTCAGCACGTCGGTCCCTGACGAGGATTTTGGCGGGAATGCGGATTGTTATTTATGTGACGATGAATTCAAAAGCTCTCGACTCAAAGTCTTCGATCGAGATCTCAAAAGGAAGCAGGTCCCTTCCCTCTTTATTCCTAAAATTTTCACTAAAGATGCGATCTTTTCTGTTAATAACCATTATGTTTTTTAGAGAGATCGAGTTGCGTGGTTGATGAGAGGCAAGGATCAGTTCGTCGACTCCGTTGCTGAGAATCTCCTAGATCGTCTAGAGGTAATTTAGAATGGTATTTTTTTAATCAAATTCATCTTTTTATCGTTTAAAGTCGTATTTACTGTGATTTCATTTAGCTGTATTAGTTTATATCCATAATGCCAAAACATAACTGGGGAGCTCCAAGAACAAATTTTGATAAAAGAGATTATGACTTATGTGGATCCATGGATATATTGGCATCCGCTTCACTATATACCTAGTATTTGAGTTGAAATGTGTTTATTTCTTATTTATGCATGCTCAACGTAGAGTTGGGTTACTTTGCAAGTTCTCTCTCTCTAGTATTTGAGTTGAAATGTGTTTATTTCTTATTTATGCATGCTCAACGTAGAGTTGGGTTACTTTGCAAGTTCTCTCTCTCTCTCTCTCTCTCTCTCTCTCTCTCCCCCTCCCTCCCCCCTTCTCTTTTCTCTTTTTTCTTCACCTTCTTTCTTGCATATTGGCAACGGGTGTGGAATTCTTGATGCAAATGTCTTTTGTTTTTCCCTCATTCAATGGAGACAATAAATTTACCTCATATTGGTGTCCTAGACTCCCAGGTGTTGCCATTTTGTGTATTTCATGTTCTTTTACCTTTTGGATATCCCACAATTTAATTATGTGTTGTGTCTTAAGGTAAAACTAAAAATTTCATGATACAACAGTGACACATTTGATGGACTATTTTCCCCCTTTAATGTATGTTGTCATTAAGTTGTAGCAATTAATCATCCTAGATATTCACTTTTATGATTTGGTGATGACTTATGATTTATTAGGTTCCTGGGAGTGTTCCTTATTTTCACTGTTCTTGACATGCATATAGTATCTATGTTGAGCTTTTTTCTGGATGGAAGTACCCTCAGGTTTCATTATTTTTGTAATTGTGATGAAGCATAATGAACTGTATAGTTTGTTGATGTGTGTATAATGTATTCCATCATTATCTCACTAGAAGTTTTTAATCTGTTACATATTATATGCAATGACAAAAACTGTTCAGCTATTCAGTATGTTTCTGCTCTGTTTATTACCATTAATCGTTACAGGTTTTCAGTAATCTTTTCCTTTTATTTATTCAATTCGATTTGGTTTTTGTGCTTCTCATACTGAGTTGCTTCTCATACTGAGTTGGTCTGCCATATATCCTGTTTTAGATTCCATCATTCTTTACATATAGCATGTCTATTACTTTTGGCTTTTGAGGTGACTATAGAAGATTGAACCTAAACATGATCATCCCAAATTTTCTGAAACCTGATGCATAATTTGTACACAGGTAGAAACCTTAATCACTCAAGGATTTAAGTTAAAGATAAGTTACCCAAATCGTTTATGTTAGCTAGTTATTTAAAGGCTTGTATTTTCAGAGATTGGAAGTATGTTAGATGCAGCACATCTTGCGGAGCAATGATGCATTTTAATATATCCATGGATCCACACAAGTAACTGAATGAAATGCCAATGAGCCTTAAGCTAATTTTAATAAAAACACAAATAATTGCTTGAGGAAACACAGAACTAGTCAACTAAAACTCATGTCAAAAGGAGCCTTGAGCATCAAGCCTCTCTTAGCAGTTATCAATAAATGTCTACCAAATGTTCATGGTTGTTATTTGTCACATGTTTTGTGCCACTTTTATTTGGTTGGTTGAAATTTAAAAGTTTATTATGTGTTTGCTACCCAAAATTGATGTGCTATTAAATTATTTTTTTCAGCTATCATGTCTTTAAATGATCAATTTAGCATCCATGATGATGGTAGTGATGATGAGAGTATTTCTAAACGTAAAAGAAGACAAACATCGAAAGTTTGGGATCACTTACAAAGTTACCTACCGATAATGATGAGAAAACCAAAGTTTAATGTAATATGTGTAATCATATTTATGTTGGTAGTCATGACACTAAGACAATGTTGAGGCATATGGATTCTTGCCCAAAAAGAAACTTAGATGAGGCTGATTCTTTAAGGAAAAATATGCCACTAAATCAAGAAAAATATAGAGAAATGCTTGCTAAAGTAATTGCATTGCATGGTTATCCATTCACTTTTGTCGAACATCGAGGAAACCGTGAGTTGCATATTTTTTTTAAATTCTGAAGTCAAGTATATTTCTAAGAACACTGCTAAAACAGATTTGATCAAGTTGTACAAGAGAAAGAAAATCTTAAACAAGCTTTAAAGCTAGTTCCTAGTAGAATTTGTCTAACCACGGATTTATGGGCTTCTTCCACCTCCGACTACTATATGTCTCTCACCGCACATTATGTTGATGACTGTTGGATGTTGCAAAATAAGATATTAGCTCTATCTCACATTCCACCCCCATATAGTGGAACAATTCTAGTAGAAAAGCTATTTCATTTGTTGAAGGATTGAGTATTGAAAAAAGAATTTTTACTGTTACTTTGGACAATGCAACATATAATGATGCTTTCATGAAAATTTTAAAAGACCAACCAGTTTTAGAAGATCATTTTGTTAGTAATGGTGATTTTTGTATGTGCGGTGTTGTGCTCATATTCCAAATTTTACTTTTTTGCCATCAAGTGAAGAATGGGTAAATGTTGAAAAAATTACGAAGTTTTTAAAAAACTTTTTTATGAAGTGTCCACTCTTTTTTCTGTAAGTAAATATCCAACTGTCAACTTATATTTTGATGGAGTGTTTAAGATTCAAAAATGCATAATGGAGGAGATGAAAAGTGATGATCAAGATATAAAATCCATGGAAAATGATATGAAAATAAAATTTGATAAATATTGAGAATGTTACATTGTTATTTTATCATTTGCAGTCATTTTGGACCCCCGATACAATGTGAAGTACGTGGAGTTTTGTTTTGAGAAATTTGGAGTTAGTTCTGATTATGTGTTGACTATCTTAGAGAAACTGAGAAATCTTTACAAATAATATGAGCGAGCATCTCTAGGTACATCTGTAGCTGAGAGAAGTGGTGAAGAGAACGTTGGAGATGTTCTTAATGATGAGATGGTTGAGTTTGAACAGTTTGAGAGTCAACTATATTCAGTCGGCGGGTCCAAGTCTCAGTTAGAAGAGTATCTAGATGAAAAATTAGTCAGTTGGAAGAAAAATGATCATTTGAATTTTCTCGAGTATTGGAAAGGCAAATACGAGAAGCTTCCTCAGTTGTCGATGATGGCTTGAGATATATTGCGTATTCCTATTACTTCGGTGGTCTCTGAATCGGCTTTCAACATTGCGGGTCGTGTGCTTGTCAAGTATCGAAATTGTCTTCTTCCGGAGAACGCTGAAGCTCAAATTTGTACTGGTTTTTGGTTAGACGGGATTCCTTGTGAGTTGCCTCTTTTTTTTCTTTATTGCTTTTTTGTATTGTTGTGGACTACATATCAATATTTTATCATAGAATATTAATATCATTTTTTTCTTATTAAATACAGCTCTGACAGACATTGAAGAAGAAAATTTATTAGTACATGATTTCAGTAATCTAGAGGTTTCTGAATCAGAAGGCAAAAGTGATTAGCGTTGTAATCCATTTATTTTATTAAGTTGTTGGCATCTTTTCTTATTTGTTTGCTAGTCATTTTTGTAGTTTATTTTATTTCTTTATATATCAATGGTTATTTGCTTGTTTCTTTCAGGGTTCAGGAGGTGTTACAATCAAAAAAACTAATCTTGCTTTGATCTTCGACATTTATGATGAGCCAATAACTCCTGGACAGTGCAATATGATTGTTGAGAGGCTTGGTGATTATCTCAATGAACAGGGATTTTAGGTTTGTTGTGTTCCCTTTTTCTATTCGGGTTTGGTGTGGTCCCTTGCATTGCAATGCTTAAAATGAATAATTGTCAGTTCAACAATTATGTGGACTCTCGTGAGGGGTTTGATGTTTGGTTAATGTGTTTGTTATGATCCCTATCCCATCAAAATTTTGTCTACATTTTTTCTTTGATTGGGGTTATTGTGGCATTTTAAGGCGAGTTGTGATGATTATTCATAAGATAGGTTTGCACGTTCGAAAAAGTTGTGCTCTATTTAAATTTATTTTTAATGTGGCATAAGTAGCTTCTTGTGGCATTGGTTATCACAATAAACAATGTATATCATTTTGCAGGTGATGTATTCTTTGAGTTCTTTGTGCTTTGTATAGTAAAAAGAAAAAAATACATGACTGGTAATTTTAATGTTATCTTGTTCAGTATGTTCATGTTATTCCTGAATGGGTTATGTACATGCCTGGGCATATTATGATAATTCAAATGGGTTATGTACATAACTTTGTGGAAGCTGTTGAGCAGTGTATCGCAAAGTTTGTGTCAATGTGATTTGTATCATGTTCTCATGTGATATATTATTGTATTTATTAGTATTTTATCACAAACCTAGCACCAGATCATGAGTAGCGATTGCAGGTTTTAGTTCTTGAAGTTCGGATTAAACTCTATATTTTTGTTCCTTATTGTAAATATATATGTTACACATAGCCTAATATATTATGTATTACATCATCTGTATATTTGCCAATAGAATTCTTCTGACTCATTTGTTGAATATGAATTCTATTTCTAATTTCTAATTCTCGAAGGATTCTATTTGGGAAAAAAAGCTCCTAGAAATTTTACACAAAATAACCCTCAAAAGATTGTAAAAACCCCCTAAAAGTATGCAAAAAATACTCAAAAAGTCTGCAAAAGGCCCCAAAAAAATTTGCAAAGAGCCCTCAAAAAGTTTGCAAAAAAAACCCCAAAAAGTTTGCAAAAAGTCCCCAAAATTTTGCAAAAAAAACCTAATAGTTTACTAAAAAACCCCCTAAAAGGTTAAAAAAACACCAAAAAATATTATATATATAGCTACTATAGTTAAATGGACAAATGGTGACCCGTTTATTAAATGAGTGGACAAAAACCTGCCTATTTAGAAAATATTAAATGGGTCATAAATGGGTAAATGGGCAAAACATGCTCACCCATTTATGGAACCCACCCATTTAACACCCCTAGCTAATCATTGGGTCATTATCAGCCCCAACGGTTCTATGACCCTAACAATTACAACCGCTGGGGCTGGCCTTGTTTGTAATAGTGCCATTATCTTTCTATTATTTGATGTCTTTGCACGTGGCGATAGAACCAATCTGTCAAATAAAAGCCCACCCATTACTTTCCATCACTAGTCCAATTAGAAAGACTATCGCAATGTGGATTTTCAAGTGTGACAGCGACAACGACAGAGCTCTCTTTTAGGTAGCACATAAAAATTAAAAAAAACAACCCGCAAGTCTGACATGCAACCAAAATTGTATCGAGCCAGTTAGAATCGGCCTGACCCTATGCGGGCTGTAGGCCGGGCTAGGTTCAGTCCTAGACCCGTGAACAAAGTTCTAACCCGCTCGTCGAGACCTGCCCAACTTCCGGCCTGAACTGACCCTACCACAAACCCGGCATGTCACTTCACAGTTCCGGCACAACCTAGCCTACACCTCCCCCTAATTTGACCAAATGCAACAAAAGCTAGCACATATACCAATTAAAGGGATAAGATAAGAAATAAGTGCATTTGTATAAGGTTACAGGTTCCTATTGACAATAAAATGAGAAAATTAATTGAGATGGTTTGACCAAATGCAATGAAAGCCAGCACATGTAACAATTAAAGAACGAACAAGCACTAGAGATAGGCCTACGATAACATGGTTTAAAAAAGTTGTGGAAGATATGATAGTAATTAACTTAAGCAGAGGAGATAGCCCTTAACAAAAAGGGTACTCGTATAGTTGAATTCAAAATTTTAAGATAAAAGCTTTGTTGTTGTTCCCATCATAGAAAGAGATGCACTATTGCTTTTGTATAATATACCAAATTCTATCAAAATCTGAATAAGAAACTCAAAAGAGGCGAGGAAGAAGTTGTTTCACGGCCTAAGAGAAATAACAGGAAGGAGATCGACGGCTTGAAGCTATGAGGAAAGAGGTTGTAGCTACTGATGATTGTTATTTATTTTCTTAGAAGTCTGATGAAGGGGTCTACTTTTTTGGGTTGCTATCGCTGTAGCCTGTAGAAATCAATGATGTTATAATTTTTTCCTTTTGACTGAATGCATAATTTGTGGTCAAGAAAGGATGCACTGAGAGGGGGACTTTGGAAAGTTTTTCTGGTCTATTTGGTTTCAAGATCTCAAACGAAATGCTACTTTTAATGTGAAAGTTCACACCAAGCTCTCATCCTCATTTATTAAAAAATAAAAAAGAGGAACAAGGGTTCTAGACTTCTAGTTGTGTACTGTGGTATTCTAGCTCACGGCAAACTTAAACGAGGTTTGAAATGCAATTGTACGATTGACACGCGAGTTCAAATTGACAATTACAAATATTAATTCTTGCTTTGATCATGAACTATTCCTCAAGAACAATCAAAAGTTCGGAACTCCAAAATTCTAATATCCCAATAGATAAATCACAGGTAAATGTTTCTTTCCCTTCCCCTTATGACTATCCAAAATGTCACTAGCAAAATTTGGAGTAACCTATATGATTCTGGCACTACATCCTTCATATGAAACAATGAACTAACCCAGACCACAATGCTCATGAACCTATGTTTTCCATCCTACACACCAAAATTATCTCTCTTTTAACTGGAAAAAACAACATACTATCGTCAGGTTCCAAATTGACTAAATGGAAGTCAAGTGCATATTTTATTTGGGATTTGAATTTCTTTCATGTAACCATTAGCTTTAAGGGATGAGTTCTCCTAGCCCTAGGACCTATGTAGCATGGCCTTCTATCATGAAGTTGTACCCATATCTAAAACTTCGACATCCATACCGGAAACCAGTACCTCCCTGGTCACTCCTCAAGCATGTGCATACATATATTTAAACATCTCAGATATTATATAACACATGTTTTAATTTAAAACCCTCATCATGCACTCATTGGATATATATCCCACACTTCACATATAATTCTTTACAAGTATTACATGTTTGAGTTATCTCACTTCATTCATACACGAACACTATAGTGGAAAATGTTATAAATGTTAAGACTAAATTTATATATGTCTAACACTTTGTATAAAGTAGAGAAGAGAAATCACATTCCCATTGCAAAGTCATAAAAACGTATAACAGGTCAAAAATAGCATATATGCAATCATTATACGTTTTACATTGTTATACAATTGTTAGAATATTGGATGTATGAATATGAGTACGTATGCACATAGACAAATTCTCTTTTCACTATTAAAATGAAATAACTATTATAATATATAAAGTTACAAACCCCACCCCACCCCTACCCCAACCCATGTTGTCAAGTTGTCGTATAGTCATGTTCTATTTTTTGAAGAACTGTATTGTCAAGTGTGTGTGCCAAACCAGTGTATGTGCCCACGCCACCCAGTTTAGGTATTGCACTGTTCGTTGGGACTAGTTTAGCGCAAAGCCAAAGGGCGGACACCGGTATTCAACTATTCTAACTGAGATTAAATTACTGGAAAGCGAGCCAGTATGGATAATGGATGGTGTTATGTTAGGGTCGACTAACCGGGAATCAAACGTGGTGTTTTATTAGAGATTTTAGTTTTCTCTCTCTAGCAAGCAGCTTCTAGAGATGAGTTCTCCTGTGTCTTTAACAACTAAACTCAAGACGTTTGCAGAGCTTTGAAAGACGAACTTACCAAAAAATATCAAATCTTGATCTTGAAAATAAAGAAATTACACCGAATCACAGAACCTGAACTGTACCCAACCACTCAAATCTTGAACTATACTCAGCCACTCGCAGAATTTTGAGATATGCAGAACTGACGAGGTAAATTTCAAATATTGAACTTAGAAAATCTAGAAATCACACCCAAAAAAAATTGCAAAATCCTACCTTTCCGCTCGTGTTCTTCGCTTCTCCTCCTCCACAGCTGAACGCCACCCCGACCTCGCTCAGCCGGACGATTCTTCCAACATCCGTCCGCACGCCCGCTCCGCCACGCCGCTTCAATGCGCCCACCGTAGCGTTCCCGGCTCAATTTCAAATCTTTCTTCTCGCCGCCCGTCTTCCCCTCCGATTATGATCGTCGCAGGGTTCGGGTTTTGAGTGGGGTTTGGTTCTGTCGCTGTAGGTTTTGGAATTGGATCTAGGGCTTTTTCGGGGAGATTCTCTTGTGGTTTTTCCATTTTAATGGAGAGATTTTTTTTTTCTTTGTTCTTCTGGGGTTTTGGGTTTGGTTCTTTTGGTTTGGGAAGTGGACGGACTTCGGGTGCTTGGTTCTTGCGAGCTGGGGAGCGAGGGTGGGGGTTCTGGTGTCAGTGCGGTGCAGAATAAGTGTTAAAACTTTATTCCAATTCTTTTTTTACTTTTTTTATACTTTCTAATATTCGGAGGACAAATTTTCAAAACCGACCCTTTTGGGTTTTTAATTGCAAAAAACGACCGGTTTTGAAAATATTTACAAAAACCGACATGTTTTCAGCCAGGGGCTGAAAACAGGTCGGTTTTTGTAATTTTTTTGGGGAAACTTCACGGGAGTTGAACTCCCGTGAAGTTTTTCTCATAACAAAACTTCACGGGAGTTGAACTCCCGTGAAGTTTGGGAAATTTTTTTTTAAAAACCGACCCAGTTTCAACCAACTGGGTCGGTTTTTATAAATAAGATTGAAATGGGTCGTTTTTTGCAATTAAAATCCCAAAGTGGTCGGTTTTGAAAATTTGTCCAATATTCGGACAAAATTCACAGGACTATCATGAAAAATTATGACTTTTACATAGAATCGCTATGCATTTATTTATTTATTTATATAACCATCACAAATTTTCATGAATAGAAACAATAGCTTATCGTATCACTACCTCATCACATTTTTTTTGCTTGGAGAACAATTTTGGACCATCTAGGGGAAAACATTTAAAACCATTGTCAAAAATTTTTTTACGTAATTGTCAGATAAGATATAATTACACTACATATTGATTTTAAATATAAAATCAAAATCTCTAGCTTACTTTCGTTTCCAAACAATGTGCTAGATTATATATTAAACTCCTATATTTATTCTAAACTAGTTGGATTGCACGTGCAATGAACGTGGTAAATTTTTACATTTATTATTGATCCATTTCATTATGATTTATTTAATTTAATCCATGTTTCAAACATATGGATAGAATTTAAAAATTAAAAAAGATTGAATAATGAAATTACATTATGTATGAACGTGATGATAATAGATTGTTTGCATACTTACCAATAGAAAACAATGAATAATTTTATAAAAGAATTTTATTTGATATACATTATTGATTTTCAATCAATCAATGCTACCTATATATAGTTGACATCAGACAACCTATTTAATCATAATCATCCAATATAAATAAATGTTACTAAAATAGTAGCATCAATTTTTTTTTAAATTGCTAACAAATGATCATTTTCTGAAATTGCTTCAGTCAAAAAATCGACATAATTGAAGGAGGAAAACAAACATGAACTCTTAATAATCCTGAAAGTAGAAACCCTTGTAGGTTTTAAACAAATGTCTGTAGAAGTATTATAGTAGGTTTTAGACGATGAACATAACCAAACAAGAAATGCAAATAAGTTCATTGTTATCACGTTTCATAAAATAAGGCGTTTTTGAGATGAGCACCCTGCTGAAAGCAAACACATTTAATCAATAAATCATAAAACATCGGCAATCTATTTTTTCAGAGGAATACATTCACAACTATACCAAGAGCACTCCCTGCCAACAAGAAGATAATCTTAGGGATTAAAGAACGCCAATACAACCACTCATGCAGAGCCACCATCTAACAGCTATGCATTCTTCAAATAATACAGAAAAAAAACTTACTATTCCTACTTTCATCACATTTCATGCCATCTTTGCCTTTGAAAGATCCTTCTTTCGCTGCCCTAGCATGTAAGTATACATGTGTGGGCTCCCTATGACAAGATGTGTTCCAGCAAAAGCCAATCAGAGTACTCCCATGGATGAAGCTTAACACTTACTTCAGAAATCAACGTACGTTTAATTTACACAATCAAATGAATAAAGCCAAGTTAACATTTCCTCCAAAACACGAAATTTTTTGAACATAAAGCTCTCAAAATATGTCCATAAACAAACCTGAAGGCAAACAGATATCAAATTTTCTCTCCAAAGTCATCACCATTGTTCTGCTTCGAAATCTTACTCTTTTCAAGCTTATTAACAGAATCCTTCGACATGCCTCCAGTGCCACCGGTCTCAAAAATATCAAGAACCTCAATGAAGGGAGCATCAACAGCACTCATCTACAATGAACAATATCCCCAGAAAAAACACGAGTCTTATACTATGATGCATGTTTCATTACCCAGTAAATGTTAAAATATACCTGACTCTGCACTGCGCTCTGAACCGCAGGGCCAACCTTCTCTCTGACAAGCCTTCCACTCAAAAGGTTAGCGAGGATGACAATTTGCAAGCAATCAATTGCATAAAATGAATACAAATATCATAAAATGTATTCTTTGGAAAAATGAATTGGGTTTATGTTTGAAATTACCACATAGAGAATGCTCCATATACCAGAATAGTTCGAATTCCAAAGGGAAAGCCAGAGATCGCCCCGATTCCGGCCCCTCGAAAAAGCCCACTCTCAGTAGCCAATCCAATTACCCCACCAGTAATCGCTCCTACAACTGAACACACTGTTCAAAAACAACAAAGATCAAATTTTGATCAGAAAAACTAAATTAAGACACAAATTAATTGGGACCCAACTCAAAAATTGAGACAAATCACAAACCTGTAGCAAAGACACAGGTGACAATAGCGCATATGATCTTTTCAGCACCCATTGACTCATAAAAATCACATTTAAGTCATCCAGACAACAAAATTGGTAACTGTCCTTACCTTAATTAACCACCTCAGCCACTTCTCTCAGAAATCCAGCTTCTTTGTAACTTCTTCTTTCCAAGCAATCCTAAAAAATAGTATAAAACATTTAAAAGTCACACTTTGAAATTTAATTATGGGCAAATAGTAAGCAATTGGAAATGTCAGTTGATCAACCTTAGCTAGCTTTGGAACATCTTCAGCAACATATCTTAACAAGTCATCTCAAAATGGCGTCTTTAAGCCAATCATTGGTACCCGTTGAGACTCTAATGATCAATTTCTCAATAACTGAAGACATTCAACGTGTATAGCACAAATATTTCAAATATAAAGGCGCCCACATAAATCAGACAGTAGTAAGCTGTGTGCAATCTCAAGAAATATGTTTAAATAAAACTTTAAACCTTTCTCCTCCACATCTCCCTTTCTTCTTTTGTCCCGTCAGCAGTCATGTTTAGAACATTTTGTAATGCTACCTCATCATACAACAAGCCAACCTGCAACAATATAAACACAAGGATAACAAGTTAGATCAGGTGTACATTAAACCTAGAGACATTGCAAAACATGAATGAAACAGTTAGAATAAACATGTTTGAATTCAACTTGACAAACTCATCAATAACATACATACCTTCAAATCATTGAGATCTATATGGCTTTTTTCCATGTGCATTGTTGATGTTGATATACCTGAATTTGACATTTGTTCTTTAAAGAAACATGATGATAAATCAAACATTGAGTTACGGTTACATAGGCATTTAATAGTAGTAGTTAAGCAGGACATAGGACATACCTTTTCATGACCCTTATCTATGTGTAAATTATGTGGACATTTCATGGAATTATTTGAATTCAAGACTTTCATAGGGATAGAATACCGAAATAGGGCATATCTTTAATCTTTAATAATAGTAATAGGTAATAGATATATAGTATGGAATAAGTGCCGCTCATATCATCAAATGCCGAAATTGATCTTAAAAATGATAAGCCATAAACATATGGCTGAACTGAAGGTAGCCTTGCATTTTAGTTCAATCTAGAAATCTGAAAGAGAACATAGTATTAAGTCATGAGATGCATTAACAGAAGGATATACTTATAATGGATGTGGCAATAATAGAACAATATAGTGAATGAGAAAATACTATTATACTTTCTGCTTTGTCTTCGAAACTCAATTGCCTCTTGGGTTTGTACTGTATAAAGGGCATATAACTCGTCCTTAACATTCACATCTGCTAGGTGGATTTCACCGTTGTGACAACAGGATGTTGGTGGCTCGTGTTCAAACTTTTTTGCTCCACAAAATGAACAAGACTTTGGAGTGCATAGTTTATGTAACAAAGAACATACTGGTTCATGGTTAATTTACCCTAGAAAGAAAATATTAGTTTTTAGTATTAAATAAATTTAGATCTATAAAATTGTGTAATTATTTTAATAAATTATAAAATTATTCAACGCAAACCTCCATGCTCATATTCCCTCTTTTGCGCTCCACGAAACAAATCAATCTGCTTGCTATTGGTACTACTACCAGCAAAAACATTCCTTTTCCTCCTACTATTATCAATCACTTTCTGAATGTAAGTTCTCTTCTGATCTACATTCAACTGATTGTATTTGGTTTTTCTACTCTCATGGATTAGAATGTGCTCATCTGTTAAAAAATAATGAAATATACTATTAATAAACACATATACACAAAATAATAATAATATATATTTATGTTTATTTCAAACCTTGGTTTGAAGTCATTTGGCAGAATGTGCTCTTATGCAAATGTATGGTGATTATGCAATCCAAGAATTAGAATGTAAATTTCTACAAGAAAAAGAAAATTTAATGCATTAAATTATTAATTATATTTAACATAAGCAGAGCAATGAATATAATTTGAGAGAATAAGTATATTTTAATTGATATTCAATAGTACTTGATTTTTTTTCTTGAGAAATTTGGTATACTATACATGCATCATTAATCACAAATAAAGAGAAAAGAAAAGGAACTTGCTTCACTCACCTGGATCACCCACAACCTTAGAAATGATTTTGAGAAACACAACGCAAATCCAACCAATTAAAATGTCTACATTTATATGGAAAAATGTTAAATTATTTAATCTAGACGTAAAAGTGTATTACAAAAGTGTACATCATTTCAAACATCATTTCTAAATTTGTTGTTTGGAATGCTAGCTGTTAGGAATTTAAAACTGTGAAATGATGATTCGTGCAAGTGATTGATCAGAAAATTAGGTGATCATTTATGATGAACTGACACGAAGGAGGCACATACACATCACAGATCTTATATATGGATATGGAAATCAGTGAAAAACTTGCGCACTAATATGGCGAATTATTTGGTTTGGTAAATACTGGGCGTCGCAAAACATATTTCTAGATATCTTGAGTTTTGTTTATGTTTGGATTGTATCTGCTAATACCTCTAGGTATTAGGGTCCTTCACGCTGTTTTTCTTAATGAAAATAATTGGAGCAGAAGCTCCATATTTATCTCCATAGAATAAGTTACATGTCAATTCAATATTAATATCAACAGAAATGTCTCCACCAGTCTTTTTATTGAGAGGGAGGGAGAGAGACACACACACACAGAGAGAGAGAGAGAGAGAGAGAGAGAGAGAGAGAGAGAGAGAGAGAGAGAGAGAGTGTGTGTGTGTATATATACACATACATACACACACACATGGACAGTGCCTTTGCATTTAGCAGAACAAATACAAACAAAAAGGTCCAACCTTGAAAAGAGATCTGATTTGATCTAGAAGGCAATTTGATCTAGAAGGCAATTCTCCCTCTGACCAGTACCTAAAAGAACTAAACCTACAGTATGAATGCCAAGACATTTAAAGTGTTGTTCTAAAAAGGAGGAAATAAATATTGCATAGGTTCATTCTGAGAGAGCATTTTGTATATAAAGATTAGGAATGTATCAAGCAAAGGGACATAAAGGAACATGAATCTAAAATTATTTCTGACATATATTTGCCCATGTATATTTTAACTAATCAAATGAAATTTGTGAAATTTCTGACTTCTAAATGAAACAGAATTCGTTTAGGATTTAGGCGTATAACTTGAAGCTTTTATAAACTGGACACTACACCAAGAAATTTTGTAAAAAGCTTTATCACTTCAAAGTTCAAACATGTGATATCAAAAGTTGATCAGTTATAAGAATCTGTCAACAAAATAAATTCTACTTCCCAATGGAACCAGAATTTACTATTTGATGCTAATAGGAAACATTCTACGCCTAACAAACTTAGCTCACAATCACAACATCAAAAAGCCAAAACATGAAGTAGTGACGCATGCAAACCTAGCAGATAAATCACATTCATAAAAATTGAGATTGATTTAGAATCCAATTATAACCTTAAATATCCAGCTCCAATTACTCAAATTACTCAATTTACAGAGCAAAATTCTCAAAAGGTATCAAATTCAAAAAATTAAAGGATTTTGAGGGGATTAACCAAAAAAAGCTCAAAACATCCTCTCAAATATGAAACACCATGCTATCTAATTAACCATACTTTATTAATTCTTCAGAATTTATAATGGTGGACCCACTAATAACTCTCGGCAGTGACTGCATATGGCAGAAAAGGGAAAGAACACAAAGGAAGAACAAACGAATATCGCCTAGAAACATCCATTTATTTCATGAATACAAGAATATACAATATATAAAAGTAGAAAAGACTGGAAAAAGATTCAAAAACAAGAAATCCTAAGATTCAGTTTCAGTAGCTCATTCAAATTTTAATAAATTAAATGATGACTGTCTATTAAAAAACTATGGCACCAACCTACCATTCACCTCCCCCTACCCCCCCCGGCACCCCTTTCAAACAAAGTCAAAAAGAAATGGGAAAAAACTCACTTGCTGCTTCTAGATATCATACAAGCAACCAACCAGCAAAAATGGAAAATAAATAAATAAAAAACAAATTCAAACTACAATTATATTTGTGTGGTTGTGCAAGTGCATATTGTGGTCATGCATGGTGTGTGGTCAAAGATTTTGAAACTTTTATGGATTAACCTCCAACTAACGGATCAAATCTTTAATTCCAGTAACACAACCAAATTCAACAAATCAACAACTTTAATTGCCAACAATCAACTAATGAAATAAAGACCCTAATCAACTATTTGTCCTAAACAAGCCTCGTTTTCTATGCATAAACATCTCATCTCCAAGAAATAATTCAAATTAATATTTAATATAAAAAACACGAGAAAATATATGGAGTGCTTAAGAGGAAATTACGTGGATCTTGAGTTTGGAATACCTTGTTAGATATCAAGGATAGGTTTCATGAAGGAGTACTAAGTTAGTTGCATTTACATGTCTTGGTAGCCTTTCTTGAGCGGCTTGAGGTATATTTTAGAAAGAGATATGGAGGTGGTAAGTCTGACACGGTAACTGCCAAAATTATCTATAAATAATTTGGGTGTGTTTTCTTCTCTTTTCTTTGTTGAGGAGGTCCTTTTCAATTTTTGTGTATCATCGGGGATTCTCATGACATCATGTTTTCTATTATTTGCAGATCAATTATAAAGGAACATATGCAATATATTCTTGAGCATGCCCACAAGATACAAAAGGTTTTAAAAGTTAAGGCCCAAGTTTCAGAAATCAAAAGCATCATGTTGTAAAACATTGAGAAGGTTTGTACTTTGTTTCACCGTCCGCTTCATCAATACCTACCATAGATTGTATATGATTAATTGTAGTGTTAATATTCTTAAATTTTGTCTGCTTGTTATGTATTTTCCCTTTTTTTCCACTATTCCATGTATATTAAAAAAACATTGCAGGAGTGCTAAGTATGTCGTATAAAAACCGAATATATTCTATTATACAAACAATTTAAAGTTTGAAAGTTTCCTGGGAGGTAAAAGATGTAGATAATCTTGTAAAAATTATTAGTTTGGGAGAACTTAAACTAATTGTAGCTATATAGTGTCTCATCCATTAGCCTTTATTGTAGACTGCACCATAGATGGATCAATATCAGTGGATACACAAATAATATTAAGAAGAAATCAGACACAAATTTAAGCAAATAACTCACCACAGCCAACTCTTCCACCAGCATTTCCGTGGCATATCCCAACTTAACTTGGTGTTCCTTGTCATATAGGCTACACAACTAATGTAGAACTAAAAGTATAATATTATTGTTTCATATTGGTAACGTAGCAACCATATGACAATCAAATCTGAAGGAATTATTCATCAAATACTAAAAATGCATAATCATCTAAACACATGACAATTACCAAATTAGCAACCATTTGGTTACAAAAAAACATGAAAATTATAGCTATATAGTGTCTCATCCATTAGCCTTTATTGTAGACTGCACCATAGATGGATCAATATCAGTGGATACACAAATAATATTAAGAAGAAATCAGACACGAATTTAAGCAAATAACTCACCACAGCCAACTCTTCCACCAGCATTTCCGTGGCATATCCCAACATATAGGCTACACAACTAATGTAGAACTAAAAGTATAATATTATTGTTTCATATTGGTAACTTAGCAACCATATGACAATCAAATCTGAAGGAATTATTCGTCAAATACTAAAAATGCATAATCATCTAAACACATGAAAATTCCCAAATTAGCAACCATTTGGTAAAAAAAAAACAGTGATAAGCACATAAATACCAAAATTAAAAAATTAAAAATGAAGCAAGCCCTAAATCAAATTTTTAATTTTGGAGCCAGGCATAGTAACATAATTGAATTTTAAAAATACTAAAAATAAAAATAGAATTTTTACCTTATGAAATTGACACAGGATCAATTAGAACACCTGAAGCAAGCCCTAAATCGGAAAACACTTGACCTATTGTTGAATTAGAACAAAAATTAGATGATGGCTAATTAGAACCAAATTCAATGAAATTATTCTTTAAAATTAAACCAAAATGAAGCAAAGATTCTAACCAATTCCCAAAAATAGAGAAGAACGGAGGATACGGTGAAGCGTTGATGATGACGGAGGGAAAGCGTTGATGATGACTGAGAAGAACTGAGAATTAATCTTTAAAATTTGGTGGAGGTAACGGAAGATCGTAGGAGACGACGTAACCGATGAATTGAAAGGATTAGGGCGTAACCGATGAATTGAAAGTAGGAGGAATATAGGCGTAACCGATGATAGGGTAAAGTGGTTTATGAATTAAGGATATGTTTGGTAACTAAATTTGGTGGAAGGCTATTTTGGGGAGGGTAAAGTTTTTCATGAACTCCCTCTTTTAAAGAGTATAAATGATAAATGATATAATATTATTGAAAAAATCATGTCGCATGAGGATCACCAGAAACATGGCTAAACATATTAAATTAAAAGCATATTGGACAATCTACAAAGAAAATCCTAGCAACTGATACAGGGGGAAATATAGAAAAAGAAGGTTTTTGTAGTAGGCATTAATCTGTTTAATTAAATACAACCAAAAATAAATACTAACCCATGGTAAATAGGCAGCGGAGACATTAATCTGTTTAATTAAATACAACCAAAAATAAATACTAACCCATGGTAAATAGGCAGCGGAGAGTATAAGAAATTTGCAGTCCGTCCCCTGAATGAGTTCTCCTCAAGAAGCTTGCAGTATCGAGCAAGGAAAAACATGTGGAATAAGAAGTCCAGGTCTGTCAACAACAACAAACGCAAATGAATAAACCAAGATCAAGTAGATAAATTCAAGAATATATTGAGGGTTCAAAATAAAGCAAATACATAAAGTAGGCAAAAGAGAACACGAATCTAACGACAGAAATTAGAAATTTATGCCAGAAAGGGCATGAGTTCCCGCCGGAGTTTGATCCTTAGGCGTTGATGAAAAAACATTTAAAAATCAAAACTAAAATTTAGAAAATGAGCAAATCATACCTTCGTCAATGAGCCTCATTCGTGATCGTAATAGATGCCCAATATCTGAGAAGTGAGGAGATGATGGCAGAGGAGGTGCGGTGATGATAAGGGCTTAGGGCATCGGGTACTCATCGTTGGCAATTAATGGTTTAAGAAAGTGGGAGGGCGTTGCCGGAGGTGAAGGGTAACCGTCGGAGAATGAAAGAAACGAAGGCTTTAGGGCTCCCAATTTCTTAACCCTGTTTAATGATAAAAAGGGATAAAACTGTTATATTTATAATAGCTGAAGGGTATTTTGGGCTAGGGAAAGTTTTTCATGAACTCCCTCTTTTAAAGGGTAGATAGATATAAAATGGAATTTCTAGCTTATTCTTGTGTCCAAATGATGTGCTGGATTTTCAAATCGAGGAGTTGTGTTTTACAATTTTAACATTTTAAGAAAATTCAAGAATTTCATGAGTTTCTATTTTCTTTATACTCTTTTGCGGTTATGTTGTCCACTAATGTGGGCTACTGTTGTGAATTATCAACGTTAGTAGGGTAAGTTTATAACTTTATAGTAAGACAAATAATTATACAACTTGACTGACTTCTAGATTCAAAGATAAAAGTAAACAAGAAGAAGGTGAACAAAATTCGTAGTTAGTTGCTTGATGATAATAACTGCTGCTGGCGATGTCAGTGCTTATAAATTAAATCGATGTTTATAAATTAAAATTTCTTCCCGTTTCATTCCCTGCTTACATCTAAACGTTAAAACGAGAATACGTTGTCACGTTTATTCCATTCCGTTCCGCTTCATCCAATTCTCATTTAACCACTTAATTACATAAGGGTCAATATTAAAAAGGACATTAATTAGAAAATAAAGCAGTTTCATGGGTCCAAAATGCAAAAAAATCCTATAGAGAGAGAGAAAAAAAGGCCCCACAGCCGAAGATAATATTGACCCCATTACCCATTTCTCCGCTCAACCTCTCTCTTCATTCTCTCAAACGATGGGGTTTGCTTCTACAATCCCATTGAGATTCGAAGCTGGGGTCTGTAGGGCTCCAATCCGCTCACCCGAATCCATCTCTCTTTTATCATCTAATCGCCGTTATCATGTCTCATTCTTCACTTCTCAATCTCAAGGTGCGTTCAGAATTTACAAATTTTAGCTCAATTTCTGTTGTTATTTGTTGAATTCTGAGCATTTGGGGACTTGGGTTTCAGTTGGAAGGCACTGTTATGGGCTGCGTTTGTCTCAGATGCAGTGCTTCAGGGGTACTGAGAGAGATGACTCATTGAGTACAGGTGAAATCATCAGCATATTCTTATTATATTGTACAAACACAGTAACTCTTTTGATAATTGGCATATGCAACAAAACCAGAGAGGCGGAATAATATCCATTGCGGGCTCACTCTAGAAGCTAGTTGTTCGAGTGAAGGAACCAAAATATCCTATAAATCCACAATTGATTCCGCATTTAGTCAACGAATGACTAAACAAACTGTAACCTACCAACATGATTCCACAGTCCTGGCATTCTCGCAACCTGGATTTGCACTAGTCTAATCCTAGTTGAGCACTGCAATCCCGGGATCGTTCCTTTGTCTTTGCACAAGATTAGTCTTCGGCTAGCACTAAAACACAGACGTTGCTACGCGCAACACTCACTTGCAACTAGATAAGATGGGTTTGGCTCTGATACAATTCTAGGAGAGTCTTGAGAACTCATCCCTAAAAGCTAGTTGTTAAAGGCAAGGAATCTAAATCTCTTAGGCCATGTTTGTTTTTTATCCCCGGACTAGGTGTATTGTATTCCCTGGACTATGGTACTGGGATTGTGGTATTTTGGTATTATTCTAGTCCAATCCAATGTTTGTTTTTACACGGACTAATATTCGGACTAACTTAAAATAGTCCATATTAGTGTTTATTTTTAGGGGAATTATGACCATTCAAACTACTATCATAATCAGAATGGCCTTTTTGCCCTCAAGTCAATTAAAATTGTGTGAATGCACCGGACTTGTCTGGAATTGTGTGAGCTTTTTAAGCATTTGACGAAGCATGCTACTGAGGTTTCAGAACTGTAGTGATTAAAATGATTTATCTTACTATTATGACTGGAAGCTATCGGAGATTGCAACTGTGACTGGAAGATGGAACTTCTACCGCCTAACTTTGAGCCTTAAGCAACTACTTCAGTTTATAGGTCTTAAGGCAGAGATTACTTAGTCTTGAAACTTGAAAAAAGCAACATATAGCTTCAATACTCCAATATGAAAGGATGATCCACAAGGGGGTTGGTATTTTCAGTTCCTGAGGGTGCTGAATTTATGGTTGTGAATACCTGTAATTTATAATAGTCTTTCACTAATTGTAGTTGTACATATATTGAATTTGGTCAAGGATTGTAGATCTATAAGTCTTCATTAACATAGTTCTCTAGTTCCTTTGACAAAGCTACTGAGGCTTATGAAGTGCTTGCTTAGGTAGACATGAATACTACCCCTATCCTCAACAGTCTAATTCATGAGATTTGCATATGGACATGGGTTATGTTGTAGAACTTGGCAGTTAATATATCCATACTATCATAATTATTAAACCTCAATACAGAGAGTTATAATAAATGGAGCTTGATGATTTAATCTCCTCCGAACTTTATCTCCCAATAGAATTAAACATGAAAACTTAATGAAGTTGCTACAGATTTTACAAAATGAGCAACTGAGTCTTATAGCTTCCACCAATTCTAGGCGATAAGAAAAGGCATAAACACCGAAGCTGGTCAAAAAAACAATGAGCAAGATGAGTCGTTTGTGTTCTCTGTGCGATAGAAATAAAGGCACTTGACAAAAAATTGCAAAAAAAAAACCTTTGCTGAAAAGAATCGTTGGAAGCAAATTGGCCAAAAAAGGAGCGGCGGACTAAAAAAAAGGGCAGAACTAAAAGGGTATGAGTTTTTTGTCAAAAAATCTTAATCTCCTCTAGATGATTAATACCTAGATTGTAAAGGTGGGTGTGGGTTGGTTTATTTACTCCCTTTGTTGGGTATTAATTAGTCCCTACTTAAAAGTAGTCCGGGCCAAGTAAAAAAAAACATAGGCTAGATCGATAGGTCTAGACTATTTTAAAATAGTACTCGTACTATTAAAAAAACAAACATGGACTTATAAACCCACAATTGACTCCTCATTTAATCAGTGCGAGACTAAATGAACCCTGACAGGGAACACCATAATGAACGTCCACCTGCTAATAATGCTTACCTTGTCAACCCTGCAATGAAAATGCATAAAAGGCTAATAGGAAGCAAGAGACTCACCCACATCTATTCTTAGGTCTCAATCAGACTGCTAAACTAGATAATTTAAAGTCAAAACCAATGTTTATAGCACCTAAAATGATTTCCTATTTATTATTTGCAAACAACGTCATCTAAAACGGTACCGTCATTAAAGAGTCCTCTTTATTCAATGTTGACAAAACTTATGTACGAGCGACCCAATTTAGCTAGCACTCTGGTCAGGATCTTCATCGAGGAGTTAGCGACACGCTAATCCCTTAAAGTTACTGACCGTTTACCATATCATGAGGACACTAACCATCTTTTATGGTTCCTGCAACCGATTTTCTTTTTGTACCTGAGTTAGTTTCTTTTTGAGATGTTAAGGAATATATTATGGAGATCTATAATGTTGTAGTTATATTAGGAACTATGTTACCCGGGTACTTCATTATTGAAGCCGTACCCGTACCGGACACGTACCCGACACTTTTCCGTACCCAAACTTCATGGACACTTCTTGAATATATGCATGCATTTATTACAACATGTACTCAATTATACGATATATGTGTTAATTTAAAACACTTGTCAAAGACTTCCTGGACGTAGAGCTTACACTTCACATCCGTCTTTCGAAACTAATGAGATACGGGTCAGGTTCGTTTCAGTCCATACCCAAGTTCAAAACTATATAGTTAATGGGTCGTTTAGATGTCTAGTAAAAAATGAGTAGTTTACAATTCACGATAATCAATTATATGATAAAATAAACTTAAAAATATGATCGAAATTTTAATTTTAAGGACACATGAAGCGGAAAAAAATTATCTCATGTACATTATTAATTCAATATATATATGTAGTCATGTCCCCGTACCCAACATTTTACAGTTTTGCCGTGTCCCCTACCCGTACCCGCACCCGTACCACTACCCGTGCTCGTTTCCATGCAACTTAGATTAGGAATAATATATTAGGAGTTATAAATTAGAGATTTGATGATTGAGAGATATTAGGAATGTAACTAAGAAAATAACTGTGATTAGGTAATTGTGCTTAGTCCTGTTAGACCCTAGAGGGGGTGATTAGGGTCTTATGCTAATCTAATCCGATTTTATGCCAATTAAAATCAATTAACAAATTATTCTTACAAGATAGATATGCAATATGTTACAAGCAAGAATAAGCAATATGAACAAATATATTTATATCCTAGCAATGAGATATACTATGAAATATATGTAAAGATATATAAACTAACACAAGGGTGAAATAGACAATCTACAAAAGTGATAGGACAATTGACAATGGCGACAAGAATGTAATGAACACTAAGCACAAATGAAACGCCAAAGCAAACTCAAACACAAGCAAATGATCACGGAGTTCAGACCTTCTGTCCTACGTCTCCGCTCCCCACTCCCGGGGAGAAATCCACTATCACAATCGGGTTTTTTAAGCTTACCCGAATAACGTTTACACCTCACACTCGGTTTTCTAGCTAACCGAAAACTTTACAATCAACACTCTTGCAATCTCACTCTACACCCTCTCAAGTGTTGGACCTAGACGTGTCTCCCTCAAGTGTTTGAATACAACCTCTCCCTAGGTTCGTCAACCGACACCACTCCTCTTGGGATGATCCCCGACTCTCGTCACACACTTCTCTCGATGTATAAGTGTATTACAAAGTGAATCTCACAATAATCACAATTATAATAAATCATTGTTCTCTAATATGGATGAGAACATAATGAAAGCTCACACTCAATTGTTACAACTCTCACCAACCCAAATATACAATGTATGCAAATACAATAAGCTCAAGTGGGTGTGTGTAAACAATGAGTGAAATCAAATCAACTAAACTCAATATAAAACTAGCTTTAATAAAATGATAATCAAACAAATAGATGTAAAGCTAGAAATAGAGTTTAGAAAATTTCTTAATAGATCAAGAGGTAGAGGGAGAATAGTTGGATGCCCAAACACCAATAGATGATCTCTTCAAGCTGTTGTGAAATTGATTTCACAAACTCAAACTTTCAAATGCTTAAAAGCTTCTTAAACAAACTTAAACCAAACTTAAACCCATGTTTAAAACTCTTTAAACTTGTTTTAAAACTCTCTTAGTTATCTTGAGAACTGAGATCAATGGGGTATTTATAGCCTCCCAAAACCTCAGCCAAAAACCCCAAACAAAAGATCAAAAAGCCCCAAACAACAACTGCGGGAAATAGTCGTTGGTGTATGAAAAGACAATACGGCGGTCGACCGTGAAATTCTCGCGGTCGACCGCGAGGCATATACAAGCCTGAGAAAACTTCTAAAGAAAGCTACGGTCGACCGTGACGATCGACCGTGGAAACTTAGGACTGACGGTCGACCGCGAAAGTTTTTGCTGGCTCCTGAGGGAAAAACATAAGCGCGGTCGACTGTGACGGTCGACCGCAAACTGATATATGAAAATACAGGTTTTGAAAGTGTTTTTCTGACTTTTGGAAAATTGTTAAAAATAACAAATGATGTCCAAAAGTAATAAAACTTTGGGAAATATATATAAACATGTAAATGAACATGTTACAAAAGGCATTTTCCAAATTGCATTTCCCATTTATAAAATATCATCATTTTGCAAAATATGTTCAAAAACATGAAAATGTGAACATATGTGTTTTGACATTTTAGCTTAACCATGTTTTGAAACATTACAAAATGATTTTATAGACTTGAAGAATGATGTAAACTATTGTTATGAAGTCTATAAATAATGAATATAGTATTTTATCAAAATACACATATAATGCACTAAAACATGATTTTATTGAACTAAATAAAATTGATATTGATGAAATCATATATATGTATATAAGTATGAAACAAAAATATGTTTTCTAATTATATTCAATTGTTTCATATTAAAACTTGAAAACTATCAAACCAAAACATATATGTATATATATAGCTATATATATACAAAACCAAAACGTGTATGTGTGTATATGATTGAGCTTAAAGTACTAACACACATAATATAAAAACCTAAAACTAAATTTACCAAAGCTTGATCTTGATCTTCAATAGCTTGACTTGGTAATCTTACGGATGAAGCTTGAACTTGAATCTTTAACTTTGAATTGCGTAGGCTTCAACCACTATATCCGCCAACCTCCATTTGATATAATCGTTATGATGCAATCAATCCAACCTCCAACAAGTTGTTTGTCTATAATAAATAGAAATATATCAACACTAGACAAACAACATTAGTGGTAAATTATTTGTTAAACATCATCAAAATAAAGAGACCAACAATCTCCCTTTTTTTGATGATGACAAATAATTTACAAAAAGGATATATGCATGAAAGGAAATGAATATACAATATTGTAATTATCATGCATATAAACAAAAAGAATATACTCACAATATTTCTCCCCATTTGACAACATCAAAAAGGAAAAAAAACAAAAGAATAAAGAGAGCGAAAGCTCCCCCTATCAATATGCATGGGTAAGTATAATATATATATATATATATATATATATATATAGGGATTGCTCCCCCTATCAAAATGCCATATGGAGTGAATGCAATAAAGATCATGGCAAAACATGTGAGCAAGCAAAAATTTGCTAAACAACTCACATACAAAAGTACAATAAGAACACATGTGTATATATAACATCATGAAGGGTGTTACAAAAATTTTAAGATGTATATACACAAACCAAATATTTATCATACTTGCCCCAAAGAGATGAAATGAGAATCCAAAAAGGCATCATTAAAAAAAATATTTATGAAGGAGGATCCATGAAGGAAAATAATTTGCTTATATGTAGGGGGACAATGAAACAAATTCAAGAATAAATCATAATAATGTATGGATTTATGAAATTAAAAAGATTGAAACACATGAGAATCATGAAAAAAAATTCAAATGAAAACAAATCACTCAAATAAAATCATAAATCAATATTTAAATCATATAATATTATAAAACCAAACCATCATTGATTTTTAAAAAAATAAGAGAGGCAACCATATCAAGCTCTTAAGCTTGTCTCAACCCATATAAAGATTTTAGCACCCGATAAACAAGGTTTGGGAATAAACACCCAATAAATCTGGGGGTTGTATAAATACAAACCTCTCATCAAAACAAAATCAATAATCATGAAAACAAAAGAATTTGACTAATAAAATAAATTGTTTTCATAAAAATTTAAAATATATTTTTCGAAACCAAGAAAAAGAAAAAGAAAAATACTAAAATTCTTGGCTTAAAAATTATTTTGGCACCTAAGTATTCTTGGTGCCGGTTTATTTAGGGACATGACCCCTATCATTAAAGCTCAAAACCCTAGGGTTATGAACCCGTTTGGGCACATGTAGTGCACGGATACGGTCAAAACAAAAATTGTATAAATGACCTTTACGATTGTAATTTTTGCAATGAAAAGGTTGAAATAAATTGCGTTGACCAAATGGTTGTGCACGGGGAACATTAGAAACATTTGCAAACATGGATGGTCTTTGAAAATTATTTTGCAAATGTGAAACTCTCTTTAAATCAAAATAAAATTTGGCCAAATGACCAAATCGATCACAAAAATCACATTTAAACACATTAGCTTGCTTATGATGTACAATTGGTGCATGTGTGTACATGTGATAAAGAAACTTGATGAGATGCACAAGAAGGATTAATATTCTTATGTTTTTGTGCATCATAGCAAAATTTAGCTAAATGGTCTTTACGATCACAAATGGAGCACTTGTAAACTTTGCTATACAAGTATGCATAGTGTGTAGGTGATTTATAAGTTATAGCTCTAGATTTAGCACACTTGTCCATAAGTTTCTTATGATTATCAATACATGTGTTTAAGGTTGAATCTAAACAAGATATGCGGTTTTTCACATTATTCAACTCATCATTATGCATACAAGCATTGAAAATGGAAGTAGATGAAACATGATCATTTCTAAATGAATTAAACTCATTTCTAATAGTTTTTACTTCTATCATGGCATCATTATTAGCATGAGTTAAGCTAGCAATAGATGAAGACATGTTATTATTTTCCAAACTTAATAACTCATTGTTTTCTTTTAAAATAACTTTCTCTTTAACAACAATATCAAGTTTGGAAGCTAGCGACTCATGATCGGATTTTAAATCTACATGCTTGCTTTTAAGATCAATAAAATTATTATGCAACTTAGTATAGGCATGCATTAAACTATCATATGCACAAACGAGTTCATTAATAGATAAATCATATTCGGATTTCGAATCGCTTACCACACTAGGGCTATTGTCTAGTGACCGTGTGCATGATGAGACTCCGCATGAACTTGAAGTCGATTCGGCCACAACGCGTCGAATCTCCTCCAAGTCGTCTTGATGTGCTTCAATAAATTTTCATAAAGTGTAAGCACTATCAAAATGAACAAATTTGTTAGAAAATGATGAGTCAAAAGCGTTAAGCAAATATTCTAATAAAAACTTGTTCATATTAAACATTCTTTTATCATTTTTACTCCACTTGAATTTTTTCGAAGTGGGTACAATATAAGCATCTTCAATAACTTCCCATAAATCGAATTGTTTAAATCTAACAAATATGTTAAATCTAGAACACCATTTTTTATAGGGGAGATTATCTATTTTAGGAGCAACATTAGGATCATAGCCTAAACAAGATGTACAATATATGTCCATAATAAGAAAATGTATGCAAACAAGATACAAAAGAAATCTAAACAAGATTAGCATAAAAAGATAACTTGGATCTTTAACTCAAGGTGATTAGACCTTAAATCAAAGAGCACCAAGCTCTGATACCAATTGTTAGATCCTAGAGGGGGGTGATTAGGCTCTGATACCAATTGTTAGATCCTAGAGGGGGGTGATTAGGGTCTTATGCTAATCTAATCCGATTTTATGCCAATTAAAACTAATTAATAGATTATTCTTGTAAGATAGATATGCAATATGTTACAAGCAAAAATAAGTAATATGAACAAATAAATATATCCTAACAATGAGATATATTATGAAATATATGCAAGGATATATAAACTAACACAATGGTGAAATAGACAATCTACAAAAGTGATAGGGCAATTGACAATGGCGACAAGACTATAATGAACATTAAGCACAAATGAAACGCTAAAGCAAACTCAAACACAAGCAAATGATCACGGAGTTCGGACCTTCCGTCCTACGTCTTCGCTCCTCACTCCCGGGGAGAAATCTACTATCACAACCGGGATTTCTACGCTTACCCGAACAACGTTTACACCTCACACTCGGTTTTCTAGCTAACCGAAAATTTTACAATCAACACTCTTACAATCCCACTCTATACCCTCTCAAGTGTTGGACCTAGACGTGTCTCCCTCAAGTGCTCGGATATAACCTCTCCCTAGATTCGTCAACCGACACCACTCCTCTTGGGACGATCCCCGACTCTCATCATATACTTCTCTCGGTGTACAAGTGTATTACAAAGTGAATCTCACAATAAGCATAATTACAATAAATGATTGTTCTCTAATATGGATGAGAACACAATGAAAGCTCACACTCAATTATTACAACTCTCACCAACCTAAATATATAATGTATGTAAATACAATAAGCTCAAGTGGGTGTGTGTAAACAATGAGTGAAATCAAATCAACTAAACTCAATATAAAACTAGCTTTAATAAAATGATAATCAAACAAATAGATGTAAAGCTAGAAATAGAGTTTAGAAAACTTCTCAATAGATCAAGAGGTAGAGGGAGAATAGTTGGATGCCCAAACACCAATAGATGATCTCCTCAAGCTCTTGTGAAATTGATTTCACAAACTCAAACTTTCAAATGCTTAAAAGCTTCTTAAACAAACTTAAACCAAACTTAAACCCTTGTTTAAAACTCTTTAAACTTGTTTTAAAACTCTCTCTTAGTTATCTTAAGAACTGAGATCAATGAGGTATTTATAGCCTCCCAAAACCTCAGCCAAAAACCCAAAAACAAAAATCCAAAAAGCCCCAAACAACAGCTGCAAGAAATAGCCGTTGGTGTATGAAAAGACAGTGCGACGATCGACCGTGAAATTCTCGTGATCGACCGCGAGGCATATTCAAACCTGAAAAAACTTCCAGAGAAAGCTACGGTCGACCGTGGCGGTCGACCGTGAAAACTTAAGGACTGACGGTCGATCGTCACGGTCGACCGCGAAAGTTTCAGTTGACTCCTGAGGGAAAAACTTAAGCGCGGTTGACCGTGGCGTTCGACCGCAAACTGATATATGAAAATATAGGTTTTGAAAGTGTTTTTCTGACTTTTGGAAAATTGTTAAAAATAACAAATGATGTTCAAAAGTAATGAAACTTTGGGAAATGTATATAAACATGTAAATGAACATATTATAAAAGGAATTTTCCAAATTGCATTTCCCATTTGTAAAATATCATCATTTTGTAAAATATGTTCAAAAACATGAAAATGTGAACATATGAGTTTTGACATTTTAGCTTGACTATGTTTTGAAACATTACAAAATAATTTTATAGACTTGAAGAAAGATGTAAACTATTGTTATAAAGTCTATAAATAATGAATATAGTATTTTATCAAAATACACATATAATGCATTAAAACATGATTTCATTGAACTAAATAAAATTGATATTGATGAAATCATATATATGCATATAAGTATGAAACAAAAATATGTTTTCTAATTATATTCAATTGTTTCATATTAAAACTTGAAAACTATCAAACCAAAACATATATGTATATATATAACTATATATATACAAAGCCAAAACGTGTATGTGTGTATATGATTGAGCTTAAAGTACTAACACACATAATATAAAAACCTAAAACTAAATTTACCCAAGCTTGATCTTGATTTTCAATAGCTTGACTTGGTAATCTTGCGGATGAAGCTTGAACTTGAATCTTTAACTTTGAATTGCGTAGGTTTCAACCACTATATCCGTCAACCTTCATTTGATATGATCGTTATGGCGTAATCCATCCAACCTCCAACAAGTTGTTTGTCTACAATAAATAGAAATATACCAACACTAGACAAATAACATTAGTGGTAAATTGTTTGTTAAATATCATCAAAACAAAGAGGCCAACAAGTCCCTCGTTGACTACACAATAAACTTGTTGTTATTATATCCCTATATTAAGGGAAGTAGTTGTAGCTTTTGAAAGATAAATGAGAATTTGTAATATTTTTTTGTTTAACAGGAGACACATAAATGACTTTTTAGTGGACTTTAATAGTTCTAATAGAACATCTACAGTCCTTCCATTCTAAGTTCTTTGCTATTATCTGATCAACCATCCTTTCGATCTATTACATATAGAAAACATCCTCTAATTTCCACCTGGATAAGGATTTAGTTAAATTTGGGGTATAAGATCCATCCATTACACTCTTTGGAAGTTTCTCCTCTTTCTATATATATCTGTTCTTTGGAAGTTTCTCCTCGTTCTATATATAACTGGATTGAATACTTTTCTATTTTGGGTTTGAGTTCATCCTTCACTGCCTCTCCTGCTGTCCTTGCAGCCTTTTTCTCGATTTAAAATTTGTGCACTGTTCTTAGAGTAGTGGTTACTGCCTTTTATACTTGTTCTAAGCTGCTGACTAGTTTTTATCTATTGATTGATTTGTATTATAATATTATAGTTAAAATTTAATCTACTGCCATCTAGAGTAATGCTTACAATCATGAGCTTCTTCTTCTACTAAAACTACTACTTTTTTATACTCTAAACTTAATTACCTTATTTGTCAGAGCCATCATTAAAAACAAATCACTGTTCTGCAGCTTGCCTTAGTTTGAAAATAATATGTGGTGAAATGGATCTGCAGAAGAAATGTTGAAGAACAATCCTCAATCACATGACAAAAAAGAGAATGCTGAAAAGGCAATCATAGGTTCCTCTTCGGATAGAAAAAGAGATCCATCAACCGATAGATCTTCTGCAATCAGAAGCGTTGCCTTATGGGTGAGTTCTGGACATTTTGATTTTATTAGAAATTTGATTTATGTGAAGGAAGGCAGTTTCCATGATCTTCGTTTTATTAATATCAGCTTTTATATTTGTTGAGGGTACGATTCATCTTTTGTAGGTGAGCGCTTCTGTGACTTTTGGTATTGCTTTGGGATTAAAGGAAGGCGTCGATAAAGCATCTGAATATTTTGCCGGGTATGTTTGATGCATATTATACTTAACACACACAGTTTTTTTTGGCACATGCATTGCCAGAATGGAGTTTGCATATCTTGAGTTAGTATCACATGAATGGAACTATGCATATCTTGAGATTGTATTTTTATAAACTACAGCGTTTCGTAGCATGGGTGTCCCATTTTCTGAGAAGAGTATTTGCGTTGTAAAATTCATCCTTTATGCAACTAGGAAGCAGCACCCTCCATTTTAGTTTCAAAATTTCTCAGAATTAGATAAGTTATTAGTGAGTGCAACAACAAAAAAGCCATTATCCCAAATTTTTGGGTGGGTGGAATTAATCCCATTCTTCCATTCTGTTTTGTTAAGGGGTCAGATTCCATTCAGTTTCGTTAAGGCTATTTATTTCATTATGTTAAGGCTATCTTCTCCATTATGTTAATAAATTACTAATGGACAAATTTATTAACAGTAATTGCCCATTCCCAAATGACTAATGAATAATAACTGCATTCCTCTTGAATATAATTATATAGAGGCATCATTCATAAATATGAGCAGAGTGAATAGAAAAAAAGTGTATTTTAATAATCATTATGTTATATGTTTTGCGATATAGTGTGTTGTTCATGCATATTTTTTACTGTTACTGAAGTGATCTCAGGCATATTAAGAGTAATATCCAAGTATTAGTTTTGTTGTTTGTTCCGTTACTTCTTTTGGTAATACTTTTTGAAGTTTGAACTGTTGCCAATGTATTCTCATTATTGATCACATGTATCTTAGTGTGGTGTACCATATTGCAGGTACCTCCTAGAACAGAGTTTGTCAGTGGACAATCTCTTTGTTTTTGTTTTAATCTTCAAATACTTCAATGTGCCAGTACAATACCAGGTATTGTAGGATCTTCCTTTTGAATAATTATCAATAATCCTTTTCTTGTGTTACCATCTATGTTATAAAGTTTTTGCTACACTCAAGCGTAGAACAGAGTGCTCTCTTATGGTATTGCTGGTGCAGTTGTCTTTCGTGCTATAATGATCCTGCTTGGCACTGCAACCCTTCAGGTTAGTAGTGATTACTGCTGCTTTCATGATTTACTTTTTTCAAATCATTCAGTTTCCTCACCTAACTTTTGCTTTGTGATGTCTCATATATCCTTAGAGATTTGAAGCAGTGAACTTATTACTGGCCTCAATTCTTCTATTCTCATCTTACAAGGTGATTTTTCTTCTTCAATTCAACACGTTGATATCAAGACACAAATGTTATTGGTTGCTTATCATTTAATTTAATTGATTCTGCTCTTTAACTTGAGATTTAAGTATCAGACACTTCACTTCCTCTGTGTACTAATATTTCCATGAACCTTGATTTCTTTTAAGTGAAATTTAATAATATCCTTAGCATTCTACGAACCAAATTTACTTATAAAAAGGAAATGATATCACCTAGCAAAGTATTTATTCTAAGTTTAGTGAATGGGAGTAATATGTTGAAGAGTCAAAGATTTTTTACATGGGCAAGCTCTTTACATAAGAAACACAATACATAGACTTAATCTTCTGTCCTCTTTTTAGTGTATAGTTGGACCACTCTCTAGCTTATTTTCTTCAGTAGGTAAATAATTTGAAAATATATGCATTAAGGTGAACTAATAAACTATAAAATTTTCTATGATTGGATTGTTGAATCATATCTTCCTGGTCACTTTGGTTTATATTATCCAATACAAGCATCAATTTCAATCCAATCCAATGGACTGACCTGTACTCCATCCAAAGTGAGTCGCTGGGTGTGTGTCAGATATTTTCAGTTTTGCATTTTAGCCAGGTCGACCGAGATGACAATCTCATCTAATACAGGTTTGAGGACCGGATCTGGACCTTGCCCCACTTATATATGAGTATATACTGGTTAGAGCATTCAGTGTTAGTCTAGATATCTAAGATTTCTATAGCATATATGCATAACCTTTTTTTTTCATTAGGCATGTTTTATTTCATTGAAGCTACAGCCCCAAAGGCATTCTCTATTGCATGTAAAATGTTGGGAATAAAAATCCAAGAGGGACATGATTATCCGGTTATCTGGACTGGAGAACTTTTTCAAGTTCTTCTTTTTTTTTTTTTGTGTGTGTGTGTGGGGGGGGGGGGGGGTANATGAGAGAACACCACTTAGGCATTTCTGAGAATCATGCTTTCCTTTCTTGATAGGAGGAAAATGTCTCATTCATGGTTCTTTTTCTATGGTTTTCCTTGGTTTGCATGCACATGTAAAACAATATTGGATATATTTCTGCATGATGATTTAATGACGTCTAGTTCATTTGTACAACAGCTATTTTCTTCTGAAGAGGAGGAGACTGACCTTTCTGATAACTTTATCGTGAAAACATGCCAGAAGTTCATTCCAGTTACTGGTAACTTATCCTAATTAGTCAATTTATCCTATCTTCTTTTATCTTACATCAGAATTTTCTGTTGGTTAATACTAGTCAAGTCCATATTTCGATGTGAGTTGCTATCTTTCATGTTATTTTCTAGTTGCTTTCTCTATGCTTTACGCTACAGATATGGGAAAATTGGGAGTTAACTTGCTTGATGGTATGTGTCTAAAACACCACACTTCTGAAGCCTTAGTCACTGAATAGTGTATACGGAGAATAATTTATGTATTGCACTGATCTGAATAAATTATTTATTAGGACCCAAAAGTCAGGATGGGGGTTGTCCTGTGCTGATTCTCAGTGCAATCCTAAAACAAACATGCAGCTGAGTCCTTTGACCCAAAGTAACCCTTGATCCTAAAAAAAGATGCTAAGTGCAATCCTCTGATCCAAAAAATTTATATGGAGAATTATTTGACAATGTGATCACGGAAAATGAGTTGTCCCATGATCATTGCTTGTTCATCTGTGGAAATTTAAATCTAGTTGAACATGTTGAGGGCCTGCTACAATCACATTTTGCTTTTCTTTCTGAACATGCTAACATGCATTGTCTCAAGTCTTCTGACAAAAAAAAAAAGTCTTGAGTTGATAGCTTTTATGTTCATGTCACAGGCTGCGGTTCTACTCCTATATACAGTTAATAGTTCTAAATAATATCTCAACTATCCACTGATTTTACAGGTGGGGGTATGAATGGGTTGATTGCAGGTCAGAGGAATTTAATCATTTAATTAACCGGTCAGATAAGGGTCAACTACAATCAAGCTGACCGGATAATGACCTAAGCCCTAGGTTGCATGGGTACGGGTAGGGGTACGGGACACAGAAAAGTTGGAAAAGGTAGGGTATGGGACACGGCTATATATATGCATGTTATGTATATTTATATGTATTGAAATTAATAATTTACATAAGATCAATATTGTTTTTTCATTTATATAAGATCAGTATATAAGAAATAGATAAGAAGTGTAGAATATACACCCAAGAAGTGTACAAGGAGTGTTTATATTAAAACATGTATTATATAATTGATTATAGGCCCAAATAAACATATTCTTATATTCAAGAATTGTCCAAGAGGTTTAGGTATGGTTACGGGTACATGTCGGGCACGGGTGTGGCTTCCTAATAGAAGTACCCAGGCAACATAGCCTAAACCTAAGCTAACCTGGACCACTTAATTGCCTCCTCTTCTGGTAACTTTTAGTAATTGTTTTCTCTTATCAACCGTCACATAATGCTAATCAATCTCCATGTGGTAAGGCTACACCCCAGCCTGTCCTTTATGTATCAATAAGTTTATACTTTCCTTGAAGAGAAGTTCTCATTTTCTCTTTTGCTTTCTGTGCAATCTACCATCACACAATTGTCAATTAACTTTCGGTGCTAGTGCTAGAAATTTAGTACGAGGAGATTGAGGAGCTATGTGAATGTGATGCGAATGTTATCTCCTTTGGCAATTAGCTATGGGATTTCATTTGAAGCTCTTTCTACCTCCCTCATAAAAATCTATTTGAATTAATTTACCTTTGATGTTACAGCATATTACGATGGAGATCGCTTCTTTACTATTCAAGAGGGTGTACGGAAAGTAAGTCTGTTAAGATGTTACCTATAAACTTTCAGATGTGAGCTTTTATTTCTTATCTGCAGTCTGATGCCAAGCTTATTGCATAACAAACTAGATAGATATAGTAGTGTCTTAAATTATAAGTAATAAAAATTAAATCTACCAATTCTATTATCCGACCTTCTTAATTATTGTGATGCAGGCTACACCTTTACTCCTCACAGTTGCAGTTATTGAGCTTAGTGATATAGCTTTCGCAGTAGGTTATCCATACGACCATTCAATTGAACATTATTCCCCAAAGCAAGTGAGAATGAGAATCGCAAATGACATCATTTTTTTATGTTTGCAGATTGACTCAATACCGGCAGTTTTTGGTGTTACAAGGGATCCATTCATAGTTTTCACTTCAAATTTATTTGCCATTACAGGTAGTTCCATTTACTGTGCTATTCAGTTGCAGTATAATAGTGGCAAGTCACAATAATTTCACTTTATTGGTCTTTATAATCTTTTCCCCCTTAATGTAGCACATGTAAGTTTGATCATGAGTGCACCAAACTTTAGACTTGACTATTATGACACTATGGTGTTTAGAAAGGAAAGAATGATGCAACTAGAACTAAATGAATGATGTAATCTAAAATACTTTTCTATTACAGCTATTGAGTTCGTAACTGTAAGGATCCATATCTAAATCTGATTTGAAACCAATCTCTTTCTAGGACCATATTGAGATCCATAAAGCTGTCAAATATGATTTAATAATCCAAACTCAAATATTTGGCTCAGTTCAAATTGAGTTAGAAAAATATTTGACCTTCTTATTTCTACTTTTTTAGAAAAGATCTCTATATTTCACTATCTTAGGGGCCAAAAAATGCATGGTTAGCATATCAATTTGAAAAGGTCTCTATATTTCAATTGAGGGTAACAGGTGAAGAGTCATAAAGAAAAGCATGCACAAAAGTTGCTGGAGGGTAATATAGTAAAATTTAATTACTAGAGGGGCACAGAGCAGCACAGATACATTTAGAAAAGTGTTGACTATAAGCACTTCATATTTTTAGATTGATTTCTGTTAATATCCTATCTTATATCCATATAGGACATATATGTATCAATATGCATTTGGATTTTATTTGTATTTTGAACTTTAACTGTGCTCTCTCTTTACTCAAATGAATGCAATAGTTGACTATTTTATTTCTATCATTCATGCAGGGTTAAGATCGTTATATTTAATTATATCTGGAAGTATGTCAGATCTGGAATATTTACAGGTGAGACGGTTACTTATTATTGAGTTTACAAGATGTTCCTGCACTCCCTTTACGCATGGTTGTTCATACTGACTACACTTAACCTTATGGCCATAAAATATAAAAAAGAGAATTTTGAATTATTGATATCAGTTAAATGCAACAAAGCCATTCAAGCCACTCACAAAGATGAAGAATCAATCATCTTACAGTTAATGTGAAGATATCATTTAATATCAGTGCAAAAATCAATAAAAGGACTAATAAATTAGGTAAAAGAAAGGGGCCGGGAGAGTTTTACACCAAAAGAACTTTTATGATTCTTAAAATAAAAAATAAAAAATAGTATGATAGTTACTCTGCTGCATGTTGAGTTTCCATTATATAGTTTTGAAGTAGGTAACTGCCTCTTCAGTGACCGGCCAGCTCTGAAATTAAAAGCTTTTCTCCAAATTGTTCATGGAATTAAGCACAATCACATTGCAAATTGCGGATGACCAACTTGTACATTATTCTACAAAGATAATTCTGTTGAGTTATTATTATTATTTTTTAACCAATACATCATTTTAAGATTCCATGATTCTGGTCTTGTGATTGATGAAAGATTCTTATTCTCTTGCAGCCTGCTATTGGAGTTGTATTAGGCTTTATTGCCACAAAGATGATTCTTGATTTCTTTGGTAAGCTTCTACGTCGATATTTCATGGTAAAACTGACATTGTCATCCTTGTGTCAAATGTCAGAGGGGCTGTTTGGTTGATTTACCAAAAATCAAGAAACCTATTTCATGACTTGAAACCCATTTTTAGAGGTTTTGGGGCTGAAATGGGTTTCAGGAAAAAACTGAAGTGGCGGAGCTTTTCAAGATCTCTTTTACATAAATTAATGTATCAAACATAGGAAATATAAACCATTTTTGACCTGAGATTTCCAAAGCTGAGGTGGCAAACATGGAAACCAATTTCATTCTTTTACAATGCAAACCAAACGGCCTTAACTGAAATTGGCAAAATAATCATCATGTTTTCTATGAGATAATATATTTCTTTCCCTTGGTGGTGGTGTCATTCAAAAGTGCAAAAACGGGTTAATTGTAGATATGTACCCTCCTAAACTGTTTCATTAGCACTTACGCACTGTGAACTCCATACTGACATTATTTACTGGATTATGTTGAGATGTCGCAATGATAAATTATAAATTGCCTTTTCCCCTCAAATTAGCCAAAAAATAAAATAAATTTCTCTCTAAATTGAGGGCAAAATGATAACCCGTCTAAGTTTCATCTAAGTGCAAATAAAAAAGTTTAGCTGAGTATAAGTGACGACACGACCACAGTACAATGGTGTGGATGTATCTGCAATTAACCGAGAGAAAAAAATGAAAAGTAGCACTCAAGCATGCGAACATGGATACCTCGCTCTTGCGATTTTATACAAAATGTTCCTTTTCCTTGTGGCTTTCCTATTTGTGAATCATATATTGAATCCGTTGCCACAGGTTATCATATATCAACCGAGGTTTCTCTTGGAGTTGTCGCCACAAGTTTGGGTGCTGGTGTGTTGTTGAGCCTTCTTAAAAGATCTGATTAATGAAGAGATCAGTCCTGAGGAGCTTGTGAATTACTGTAGTTGTATTTTATTCCTTGTACCATAATCATTTTGTCAATGTAAATTTACTATCAAGTGTCAACGAAACATAAGCTAGTAATTGCTCAGCGGTTAGTTCGAGTTATCAAGTTTATTTGCATTTTTTTGAATATATATGTTATTCGGTTCATTTTGTTTTTTTAAATATTTTTGGCTGCAAAGAGGTAGAATGGAAATTGTAATTGATAATTGCACATTGATAATTGGTATGAGTATAATAATATTATAACTTTCAAATCTCACTCTAACTTCGGAGTTTTTTGTGCATAAGAAGTTTAGTAACTTATCATCAAGGAAGAAAAGATACTAAATGAAGCGAAAATTGTTTATGTAATGATGTTATTGAAGAAATTGAGAAAACCCTATTTTATTAATGAGATAACATAGGCTTATATAGGCTCCTACAAACACATCTTACAAATAACCTCCTTAACTATACTAATATGTTAACACTCCTCAAGATGGGCGAAAGATATCCACTAAGCCCATCTTGTCACATCCTCTAATCATATCTACCGAGCTAAGTCCTTTAGTCAGATAATCTGTTGTCTGGTCTTTAGTTAAAACATGACATAACTCCAGTAGTCCACTGTCCAACTTCTCTTTGATGAAGAACCTATCGATCTCGATGTGTTTGGTTCTATCATGCTGCACTGAGTTATTAGCGATACTGATGGCTGACTTGTTATCACACCACAGTTTCATCTTTGCTCCTTGATCCAGCTTCAGCTCCACCAGCATACTCTTCAACCACAACAATTCCGCGACTCCCAAGGTCATAGCTCTATACTCTGCTTCAGCTGTAGATCTTGCCACCACTGACTGCTTCTTGCTCTTCCACAAGACCAAGTTGCCTCCTACAAAAATACAGTATCCTGAGGTGGACCTCCTGCCATCAGCACAACTAGCCCAATCCGAGTCACAGTAACCCTCAATGCTCATATGTTCATTTTTCCTGAATATTAGCCCTTTTTCGGGGGCACTCTTCAAATACCTAAGAATCTGGTACACTACGTCCATATGACCCTTCCTCGGATCATGCATATAGCAACTTACCACGCTCACTGCAAAAGAGATATCGGGACGTGTGTGACTCAAATCGATCAACATGTCCACCAGTCTCTGGTATCTGTCATGATCAACTGGCTCTCCAGCCTCAGCACCCAGCTTGAACTTCTGGTCGATCGGTGTAGTTGCAGGTTTACACCCTAACAACCCTGTCTCTTTGAGAAGATCCAGTGCATACTTCCTCTGGGATAGGACAACTCCCTCCGCTCCTCGAGCTATCTCTATTCCAAGAAAGTATCGAAGCAAGCCAAGAGCTTTCACCTCAAATTCCTCACCCGGTCTCACTTTGAGTTGGACAATCTCCTTCTCATCATCCCCTGTAATAATCATATCATCCACATATACCGCAAGCATGGTGATGTGGCCTTCACTCCGTCGAAAGAATACTGTATGATCGGCGTTAATCTGCTGGTACCCCATACCTAACATAGCCCTCCTGAATCTGTCGAACCAAGCACGGGAAGACTGCTTCAGCCCATAGAGAGACTTCTTCAATCTGCAGATCTTACCCACTGTCTGATCTGTGTCGAATCCTGGCGGAATTTCCATATATACCTCTTCCACGAGATCTCCATGAAGAAATGCATTCTTCACATCTAGTTGGTGTAGCTTCCATCCACCATTTACTACCAGAGAGATCAAGGTCCGAACAATGCTCATCTTCGCCACCGGTGCAAAAGTCTCATCATAGTCGATGCCATATGTCTGACTATATCCTTTTGCCACCAGACGAGCCTTGTAGCGCTCAACCTGTCCATCTGGATTCTGCTTCACAGTGAAGACCCACTTGTACCCAACAACTCTCTTCCCTTTCGGTAGTTTTACTAACTCCCAAGTACGGTTCTTCTCAAGAACCCCTAGCTCTTCGTGCATAGCAGCTTTCCATTTTGGATTCTTCTTTGCAACCTGTCAATTGTTAGGTACAGTAACAGAGTCTAATGATGCAATGAATGCTCCATATGCAGGGTGGATGTTAGAATATGATACAAACTGGGTAAGATCGCAACCATATCTATCGGGAGGATTTCCCGCATTACTGCGAGTAGTCCTCCGTACTGACATTGGTGTGGGAGGAGTAAGGAGAGGAATGATATCACATTTGGAGGAATCTAATGGTGGTGTAGGTGTCTCAGGAGTCAGGACATGCGTTGGCAAGGGACTTGACACCAAGGGACTTGGCACCAGTGGTACTGTAGGTACTGTTCCTGCAATCTGCTTCCCCTTCCTACTATAGGTAAGTAGCTCCCCTTAAGTCGTGGGCCTAACTCCTCTTGTCTCCTTCTCCTCTTCTTCTTCATTCTCCTGTTCCTCCTCAACCAATTCTCCTTCCCAAGGAATCGTTAGAGAAATCGATGTCTCGGCATTATTCTCCACGTTGTTCACCTGCCTCTCACCATTCTCTCCCTCTCGTCTCATACTTTTAGTATCGGGTGAGTTACCAATGGATAAAGTTACCTCCCGAGTGTAATATGGCTCGAGTTCTCGAAAGTGCACATCTATGCTCACAAACAGCCTCTTCTCCACCGGACTCCAGTAAACATATCCCTTCTAAGTAGCAGAATATCTCATAAAGATGCACTTCACCGCTCTAGGGGCAAGCTTCCTGACGGATGGTTTGTTGTCCTTCACAAAACACACACAGCCAAACACCTTTAGTGGAAGAAGCCCACCATTATCTCCCTTCAACGTCTCACACGGAGACTTCCAATCCAGCATTCTCGAGGGCATCCTGTTGATCAATGCCGCTGCGGTCAACACTGCTTGCCCACACAATATTTCTGAAACATTCATGGAGATTATCATGCTTCTAGCAACCTCTAAAAGATGTCTGTTCTTCCTCTCCGCTACCCCATTCTGAGCTGGTGTGTATGGACATGTCGTCTGATGCTGTATTCCCTTCTCTGACAAGTATTCCTCAAGCGCTCTGTTGGTATATTTTGTCCCATTATCAGATCTCAATACCTTTACCACTGCTCCGTATTGAGTCTGAACATACCTATGAAAGTTTTGGAAGTAACCAAACACTTCACTCTTATTTTTCATCAGATATAACCAAGTAACACGAGAGAAACAATCAATAAAGGTAACAAAATATTTGTATACATCCGTAGAACTTGTGGAATAAGGCCCCCAAACATCTGAATGTATCAGGTCAAAAGCACGAGAACTCTTATGACCAGAACTAACATAAGGGCTTCTAGTAAGCTTTCCAAACTCACATGCGTCGCATACAAGTTCCTGTTTATTTGCTTTTTCAAATAAAGATGGAAACAACCTACTTAAAACACTAAAGGATGAGTGTCTCAAACGCTGGTGATGAAGCATCAACACACTCTCAGCACTCATCTCAGACCCTACTCCTGCTTTCTCTACCATCGAAACCAACGCTGAATCCAGCCCTTCACGATTCAGGTACCACAGTCCGCTATGCCATGTGCTAGTCCCAAGTCTCCGTCCTGTCCTCTTCTCCTGGAAGATTACCTTGGGAATATCAAAAGAAACAATGTATTTTAGTTGGAATATGATATCACTAATGGACAAAAGATTGATTGGAAAGGAAGGAGCATGCAAAACATTGGATAAAGTTACAGAACATGTACAATTGACTGTACCCTTACCAACCACTGGCTGAAATGTGCCATCAGCTATTTGGATATTATCAGCCGATGCTAGGTGAATATATGAGGAGAACTCACTAGCATTACCTGTCACATGTCAAGACGCACCGGAGTCGACTATCCATTCTGATGATCTATCAGGAGACATAGAAACAAGAGCATGTATGTCATCAGTACCTTTGGTCGGATGAGCATAGGTAGCAGTGTTGCCTCTGGCAAAGAACGAAGTGGATGCCTCCTCAATCCCACTCCTTCTATCTCCATCCCCTGCTACTTTTTGCTTTCTCCTGAGTATCTCCAGGAGCGTATGATCCTCCTCAGTAAATACCACCTCAGCTGCTTCTTCTCCTTCTGCTACCATCAGATTCGCCCGATTGACTGCTCCTCTTCCACCTCGTCGACCTCCACGACCACGATCACGACCTCCGAACTGTCCACGTCCACCCGAGTCTCCTTCCTTGGGTGGCTTGGTGCAAGTATACCTTAGATGACCTACTTCACCGTAATTGTAGCAATGCCGAGTCTCCCCCTTGGGTCCAGTGTTGCTAGAGGCCGCAAGTGCTGACTTCACCACAGGAAGTCCACCTATCTCCGCCTGCAACCTAATGCGAGTCTCTTCCTGGATCATGGCCGAGACTGCCTCCTCAAGTGTAGGAATATTTGGCTGAGCTACCAGCAATGCAGTCCGTTGAGAAACTCTGATGTCAGCCCCTTGAGAAACACCATAGTCCTCTCTTGTAGAAAGATCTCTCTCTCTTCACACTCCGGGTCCTTGCAGTTTGCCCGAGGTGAGAAGTGATCATAATCTAGCCACAGGCACTCCAGCTCTGTGGCATACTCCTGTACAGTTCTCTCTTCCTGGACTGTGGCGTCGATCTCTCCCTTGATCTGGAACGCCCTCAGGTTATTTCCCACTTCATCATAGGTCCTCCTCAACTTCTCCCAGACATCCTTCACCTTCTCAATGCCATCCATTGTGACAGCGATTGACTGGACCAATGAGTTGCGGAGCCAGATGTACACCAACATATGAGTGGACTTCCACTCATCTCTTCCCTCCGAGTCCTCATCCGGCTCTGTTTTCTCTCCTGTCAAGTAACCCTCCAGGTTCCTCTCTACAAGGGTGTATCGCACTCGTCGTGACCAGCTCAGGTAAGTAGCCGGTTCATCAAGCTTCAGATCGATGGTCGGAAGCTCCAACTTCTTCGATGGTTTTGTCGCTTGCGGAGCCAGATGTACACCAACATATGAGTGGACTTCCACTCATCTCTTCCCTCCGAGTCCTCATCCGGCTCTGTTTTCTCTCCTGTCAAGTAACCCTCCAGGTTCCTCTCTACAAGGGTGTATCGCACTCGTCGTGACCAGCTCAGGTAAGTAGCCGGTTCATCAAGCTTCAGATCGATGGTCGGAAGCTCCATCTTCTTCGATGGTCTTATCGCGCTCTCACCAGCCGACAACTTCATCAATTTCATCAAAGTTGACACCTCCGCGGGGTTCAACTTTTTGATGATCTCCTCCATCTATCAGCTTCAGATCCAAAAACCTTGTTGTGCGCAGTGAAAATTTTGGCAGCATTTCTGCTACACAACAAGGGTAAGATCTCAACAAAATTCTCATTTCTCAGAGGAAATAAGAATCGAAAGTAATATATCTCATATTCGTGAGATGTATACTCTTCCTCTCATCAGTTCTAGGACTGAATCGAGGGAATCCATGTCAAACTCTAGGTTCGACAGGGTGCACGGTCAGAGAGCGAGGTGGCAGCGGAGCTGAGTTGTTCGGACAGGGGTG
>NC_033798.1:9133478-9135000 GCF_001876935.1 Asparagus officinalis
CTAGGCTCTGATACCATGAAGAAATTGAGAAAACCCTATTTTATTAATGAGATAACATGAGCTTATATAGGCCCCTACAAACACATCTTATAAATAACCCCCTTAACTATACTAATATGTCAACCGTTATTCTTTAATTTCTGCTCCATCCTTAAAATAGCATGGTGTCAGGTGTGCTTATCACTATTCACATGATGTGGACAAACAACTGCATACAAATCTTAGCTATTGATTTGCAGAAACAATATCCGGTGATTCTGGATCATCAGTACAGGCCATTAACGGACATCTCCCACATATTAGTATCAGGCTCATTAATTAAAATTTCTAACAAGATAAATATCTGCTTGGTTTGATTTATCAAATATTCGTTAAATTTAATTTCTTATAATTTTCATCAATATTTTTTACCGTTTTATTGTTTAGATTTTACACCAACTTTGAGAGGCTTAAAAAGTCATATGTTAGTTTTTTTTAAACAAAATATTCAAACACAGATTTATACATTATAATTATAAAGGAATACTTTTTAATTACTTTAGATGTTACTTAAAAAAATGAAAGTATTTCTATGTCCAGATAAAAGTATCTTCTTAATTCAGTAGTTTAATATTCACAAACGATAAATTATTAATCGAGAAAACATATTGTAATATTTGAAAAATATTCATGTATCGAAAAGTATTTCTGTTTGAATTCGAACATACTCATAGAGTTATATTCAAATTAAAAGATCTTTCATGAATATAAATACAACACACCACAAATAAAATGTCATTAGGATAGTCCAAGGTCAGGCTCCAGTTTTTTCCGTCTTTGGCATATTATTTTTTCTATCTCGTCTTTGACGCACACGAGAATCGAACCCGGGCCCTCACGAGGGAGCGACACGGTTTTGCCATGCGACCTACTGGGCCGCCCCCATTTTTAGCATACTGTTGATGGTTTTCAAAGCCAGTGTCAAGAACTAGAGCAAGATAGCTTTGGGGGTAGCTCGAGAACCGGGAATGCCGTAGTTCATGCGCGAGCAAGAAAGACGGTTAATCTGGACGAGTTTCAGGCGTGGCTCGAGGATCCTCCAGAATTCATTCTTTACATATTACATGAGGAAGGATAGATCTTAGATGTGAGCTAGAGAGTTTTGAATTTGATCTTAGTGTTTGAGTTTGAATATTGTTAGGCCATTGACGTACGTCTCCATTTATCAAAAAAAAAAAAAAAAAAAAAAATCGATTGGCTTTCGGCACTGGTCGAGCTTCATGTATTTTTTAATGATTTATCTTATCTAAGAACTAGTGTGCAGCCCGTGCGCAGCACGGTGTTTTTTTTTTGCTACAGTGTTCCCACCGTTTTTAAACTCTCCCTGTTTGAATTTTCTAGGGTGCTACAGTAACTCGCCTGCTACAGTGCCATTCCCGAGCTGCTACAGTAACCGATCTGCTACAGTGGCTTTTAAATTTCTCAGCTGCTACAGTAATACTGCTACAGTAAATCTACTGTAGCATTTACTGTAGCATGAACA
>NC_033798.1:9135874-9138408 GCF_001876935.1 Asparagus officinalis
AATGGATATATCAAAATCTGGAAAATATAGCCGTTATGCTACAGTAACCGCGTCCAGAGACATGTCCGGTCGACCGGAGTTACTGTAGTAGTGCGCAGCTGTTTTGTAAAATCAATTTAAAATAGTAAATGAACTCCAAAAATTATGAAATTTTGTGAGAATGTTCTAGACATGTAACATAACATGTCAGAGAAAGAATTTCTGAAAAATATTTTCCCAGTTGAGAGAAATAAATATTTGAACACAAATTTACAGTTTCTGAAAAACTGTTAACATATACGATTTTGTAAAATCAATTAGGCACAGTAAATCAACTCCAAAAATAGTAAAATTTTGAGGGAAGTTTCTAAACATGTAGATAAACTTTTCAGAGAAAGAATATTTCAAATATCACTTCCCATTTGCAAAAACTCATCTGTTTTGTAAAACATGCACGAACATGTGCACGAACAAAAACATGATTTTGTAAATTCCATTAAACATAACAAATCAATTCTAAACTTGATGAAACTTTGCGAAATGTTTGTAAACATGAAAACAAACATGTTAGAAAAAGAATTTCTCAAATTGAATTTCCATTTGTGAAAACTCATGTATTTTGCAAGTGTGTCCAAAGCATGAAACTCAAAACCATGCATGTATATATATAACTATATATATACATAGAAACCAAATACGTGTGTGTATATGATATTGAGCTTAAGGTACTTAACACACATAATATAAAATCTAAACTAGATTACCCAAGCTTGATCTTGATCTTCATTGTAGCTCAACTTGGTACACATGCGGATGAAGCTTGAACTTGATCTTTAACTTTGAATAGCAAGGCTTCACCGACATTCCGCCAACCTCCTTTGGATATGATCGTTGAAGCTCTATTCCATCCATCCTCCAACTACGTTGTTTGTCTACAATGAATAGATAATACAAGCACTAGACAAACAACATTAGTAGTAAATTATTTGTAAATCATCATCAAAACAAGAAGGCCAACAGCATTTACTGTAGCACGAACAGTGACTCTTTGTTTCTCCCATTTGTATAAAAGAATAGATATAGAAATTAGGGGCTATTTGTTTCGGAAAAAAATTGGGAAATCAAAGAATAGGAAACCTATTTCCTATAATAATTGTTTCGAGGTTGTTTGGTTCGCTTAAAAAAGAAGAAAACTATAGAATAGGAGATGAGATGAGTTGAGTTGTCACTTTATTATTGGATGATGTGGGTGATTTTAAAAAAAAACTTGTTTTAAGGTTGTTTGGTTGGTTAAAAAAAATAAGGAAATGAATTGGAGGTATATTATTGGATGATGTTTTGTGGTTGTTTGTGTTTGGTTCATTTTTAAAAATAAGAAAATAGATGAGATGAGATGAGTTGGAGGTATATTTTGTTTGTGTTTGGTTCATTTTTAAAAATAAGAAAATAGATGAGATGAGATGAGTTGGAGGTATATTATAAGATGATGTGACACATACTTAAGGAAATCAATTTCTTATTTTTTTTGAGGAAATGGATGGAAAGGAAGGTTTAATGAGATGAGATGAGTTGTCACAATATTATTTAATGATGTGTGTGATTTTTAAAATGAGATATGATAAGTTGGATGATGTGACACATTTCTTGTGTTTGGTTTATTTTTAAATGTAAGAAATGAGATGAAATGAGATGAGTTAGAGGATAAAAATATTATTTTATTGAATTTTGTGAGTGAGTTTTAGGAATGAAAATGAATAAAAACATTATTTTATTAATTTCCTTGAACCGATTTTTTTTTCTTGTTTTTTTAGGAAACCAACCAAACGGCCCCTTATTGTAAATAAATTGTCCATCTTCCAAAATACGAAGCTGTGCCATACCAGACAGCAGATCTACAATCTATTTTACTCCCGAAAAAAAGAATCCGACAACTTAAACATCCATTGACAATTCCTCTTCCCTCTGTCCGCGACAATAAACAAATCTCCCGACGTCAGCTCACCTGTCGGTGACAATAGCGCAGTTGCTACCGCCAGACCACTTCGTTATTGTCACCACGAAATCGTACAAGATCTTCGAGTACGGCTCCACGCGACAAATAACGGCATCGCCGTGTCCCGTCACTGCGTTGGGCAGCGGAGGAGAAGCAGACCTGGCGGAGGACCCGATACCCACCGCCCATGCTTTCAGCTTTCTTTTCTCGGGTTGCCTGCACGTTAGGGAGTATTTAAAATCGTTGGTTTTGCAAGGAAGCGCCTTTGCATATTTAATTAGCAAACCGAATATCTTTCCAAGTTGAACGGCTTTTAGATATTCCTATGCTTTGGTGCTCGTTAAAAAATCGTGCATAATAACAATGCTAAGAGCAAGGACAGCAAACTCTGAAGGAGGCTCTCAAGGCTGACGTGGCCGTGGATGTTGGCAGCCCCCCTCCAACAAGCTCCTATCCCCTCCCAAGCCCCTCTCCTAAGCGCTTGCGGTGCTGACCTGGCTTTGGGGAGCTTCCGAGCTCCCAAGCGCTCCACAAATTTGTGGAGCGCTTGGGAGCTCCCAAC
>NC_033798.1:9138418-9150512 GCF_001876935.1 Asparagus officinalis
GGCCGGAGTTCAACAAAAACCCCCCCAACAAGTACACCTTCGTAGATCAGCCCAAAATTGAAGAAAAAATCATACATTTTCGTCTCAAATCGATCCGATCGGCGGCGGCGGACTTCAGCAGATGGTCTTCATTCAAGACGGCTCCGATCGGCGGCGGCGGAGGATGCGGTGTTGGTGTTCGAGGTTGGGGAGCCAGAGATCCGTGGGTTGGGGAGCCAGAGATCCACGGTGTTGGAGACGGTGTTGGTGTTCGGGGTTGGAAACGAAGAAGAAGGGGTTGGGAGCCAGAGATCCGTGGGTTGGGGAGCCAGAGATCCGCGGTGTTGGAGAAGGTGTTGGTGTTCGGGGTTGGAAACGAAGAAGAAGGGGCGCTGATGGAGTTGGGGAAACGAAGAGGATTTGGTGATTTGTGGAAATGCAGATGAGTTGGGGAAGAAAAGAATGGGCGATGACGAAGATGATTTGGGGAAGATGATTTTTTTTAATTGGCTGCCAGTGTTTTTAATTGGCTTTCACATTCGCAATTGAACAGTGGTAAAAATGCCGTTAAAAATGTCCGTTGAGTGAAAAATACTGCCGTTGTGTGAAAAAATAACCGTTGAACAGTAAGAAAAACTCTATAAATTCACAATTCTTCCACACAAATTATTCCACACAACTCTCTCATAAAAAAAAACTCTATATTTTCCTATCAAATTACAAATCTCATGGATCACTCCCAAAACAACTACTATTCGCAACTCCTTACCGGTGAAGGATCGACCTTATACTCGTCGTTCTATACAAAAGTCGTAGAAGAAGGTCATCCCATCGAGTTATCACAATTCGCAACACAACAAGTGTCATCACAAGAAACACCGACCACAAAGAAGAAGAAGGCTTACACGCGGTTAGAAAATTAGACTGTCCACGAGGATAAGCTTCTTGTGTCTGCTTGGCTGAACACGAGCCAAGACGCCATCCAAGGTACGGGGCAACACAAAGATAAGTTCTGGCAAAGAGCTAACGACTACTTTATCCAATACTCTACCGATCCAACGAGCCGCACACCAAACCAAATGATGCACCGTTGGTCAACGATTCAACTGTCTGTCAACAAGTTCTGCGGGTGCGTTGCTCAGATTGAAGGAAGACAAAGATCTGGTATGGGAATTATTGACCAGGTAAATATTTAACTTATATGTTTTTATGTAAATATTTAACTTATATGTTAGATTATTCTAAATTTAACTTTTGTGTAGACTGCAGAAGTAAAAGAATTATACCAATCTCTTTATGGTAAGTCATTCGTGTTTGACCATTGCTGGGTTGAGTTGCGTTATCATCAAAAGTGGATCCAACAAATGAAAACTTACAATAAGATTCGATCACAGCCGAGAAGAACCACAAACTATGATTCCTCACCAAACAATTCCATGCCAGCGACCCCCATCGAGTTGAACACCGACTCGGATGATGTGTTAGTAAAGCCTGAAGGGAGGAAAGCAGCAAAGCTCAAGAGGAAACAAAATGTGGAAAACTCTGTATCCGCTACGTCCATCATGGGAGAGGCTTTCACGTGGATGAAGCAAACCACCAATCAAAAAAATAGAGCTAAAACAGAAGAAACAAGATGACGATATCATGAAGATGGATCTCTCAACACTCAATTCAGTTCAACGACAATACTTTGAAATGCGTCAGGCAGAGATATTGGAGAGGTGGATGTCCAAGGGTTCTTCCTAATTATCATATATTGTACTCGCATCGCATCCTCATTAGTTCTTCCTAATTATCAAATATTATCTTGTATTAGATTTATGATTGTACTTGAAGTTGAAAATTTTGGCATTAAATGAAAACAACTACTTTATTGAAAATGAAATTGGCGTAGTACAACAACTTGAACTCCTTTTCTGAAATTACATTAGACATAAAGAACCTTAGTCCTCGGCGATGGATCCCTTGAGCTGCCACAGATGCTCGATCAAATTATTTTTTAGTGATTTGTGTGTTTGCGTGTTCCTGATCCGATGATGATTTTGGATGAACTCGGTTAGAGGCACCGTCTGCACATGAGAAGGTTCAACGACTGGTACCGAATCAGTAAAGTCGAAGTTGTTGTCCAATTGACAATCACGTTCATCTTCAACGATCATGTTATGCATTATGATACAAGCTGTCATGATATCTTTCAGCACACAAGGTTGCCAGAAACGTCCTGGTCCACGAACAATCGCAAATCGAGCTTGCAACACACCAAAAGCTCGCTCAACATCTTTTCTTGCGCTTTATTGTTGTTGAGCAAAATACTTATGCTTGTTTCCTCGAGGTGCTGGAATAGTCTTCATTAATGTGGACCACTCTGGGTAAATCCCGTCGGCGAGATAGTATCCCATATTATACTCGTGGCCATTGACAGTATAGTTGCACGGTAAAGCTCTTCCCTCCGCAAGTTGTGTAAAAACCGGTGAACAATATAGAACATTAAGGTCATTGTGAGACCCCGACAGTCCAAAGAAGGCATGCCATATCCAAAGATCTTTGCTAGTTACGGCCTCCAAAATAATTGTAGGTTCATGAAAATGTCCAGTATACATACCTTGCCAGGCAGTTGGACAGTTCTTCCATGTCCAGTGCATGCAGTCGATGCTCCCAAGCATACCAGGAAAACCTCATTGTGAACCTTCCTCGAGCAGGCGTGCAACGTCTTCATTAGTTGGTGAACGAAGGTATTCCTCTCCAAAGATGTTGATAATCGATCGAACGAACCTCTTCACGCTCTCAAGCGACGTACTTTTACCGATCCGAACGTAGTCGTCAACGGATTCTCCATATGCGAGCATCCGCATAGCTGCAGTAATCTTTTGAAGACTAGATAGTCCTAACTGTCTAGCACCATTCCTCTTTTGGACGAAGTACTTATCATGTTCGACAACTGCGTCGTGGATTCGAAGGAATAACGAACGCATCATTCTGAATCTTTGACGAAAATAATAAAGAGGATAGGTTGGTGCATCAGCAAAATAATCTTGGAACAACCGATTGTGGCCTTCCAGTCGGTTTCGATGGAGCACGATACGTCGTTTGTGTTGAACTGAAGTTGAACATTTCTCTTGTTCTTCTTCCTCAACGACATCAGCTCCCATAAGAAAGAACGTCTTTATCATTTCATCATCGCTAGAGCTAGATGAGCTAGACATTTTATTCAGGGAGATGATGGGTTGAGGAGAGAAGCCATTGGATTTTATAGGAATCAGTTGGTTGACGGTCAAAGTTTGCGATACCTCGAACTTCGTGCCCAACCTCGAAGACCGCTGGTTACCTCGAAGATCGTGTGCGTTCCCTCGAAAGCCACGGGTTACCTCGAAGATCGTGTGCGCTCCCTGGAAGGCCGTGGGTTGCCTCGAAGACTGTGTGCGCTCCCTCGAAGGCCGTATCCAACGGTTAGAAATAAAATACAAGAGGTTTAAATATAATTGAAAGTAATGGGTAAAATATTAAAATAGAAGAGGGTTTTTTTTGATATTGTTGGAGCTCCTAACTAGGAGCTTGTTGGAGCTCCATAAAAGAAGGAGTGCCTCCCAAAGCTTATTTTTTTAATTTTTTATTCTAAAATGCTTGAGAGCTCTTGAGAGCTTGTTGACTAGGACTCCCAACTGGGAGCTTGCTGCACTTATTCTAAGAGTAAGTGCAGCAGCCTCCCAAGAAGGCTCCTAAGTCCTATGTGGCAAGAAAAAGTTCCCAAGACCTTCCAACAAGCTCCCAAGGAAGCTCTCAAGTCCTAGTTGGCGGTGGGGTCCACCATGGAGCTCCTAAGAGCTCCACAAATTTGTGGAACATTTGGGAGCTCCTAAGGGGTGGGGGCCCACTAAAAAATATTTTTTTATTAGATTTGTTGTTTTAAAAAATATTTATAAAATGTTAGAGATAGAAGAATAGATTTTTCAAATAATATTTATAAAATGTTAGAGATAGAAGAATAGATTTTTCAAATAATATTTATGCTCCTAGTTGGGAGTTTGTTGGAATATTTTTCCTAGTTAGATTTTTCAAATAATATTTATGCTCCTAGTTGGGAGTTTGTTGGAATATTTTTCCTAGTATGAAGCTTCTATGTGGGACCCATGCTTGAGAGCACTCCAACAAGAGCTCCCTACTAGGAGATTACTGCACTTGCTCTAATAGAGGATTTCAACATCTTCTACTCTCTAGTAGTTCATAATAAGTAGTGAATGAGGATAAATTACCACCAGAGTACCGTAAGGCTTATTTGATGCTTCGTATTGACTCGTAGAATTTAGTCATTTTTTCCGCATAATATGGCTTTTCTTTGCTTCTTTCTTTTGAAACTAGTGTGCATCCCGTGCAAAACGTGACATCCATTTTTTTTATAAGTGCTACAGTAATATTTTTTAAATGCTAAAGTATTCCACCTGAGCTATGGTAAATAATGCTACATCAATGTTTTTTTAAATGCTATAGTTCCTGATTGTGCTACAGTAATTTATTGTAGCATGAATAGTGAAGCTTGGGTCCCCTGTTTGTGCCACGGTAACAATGACACAGCAATTTACTGTCGCATTACTCTATCATGAATAATAAATCTTGGATCCTCGCTGTAGCATGAATAATAAATCTTGGATCCTCCCATTATTATAGAGAAATAGATTTACTTCTTTTTATTTTTGCTGATATGATCTATTTTATTCCAATGTTGCTCAGTACCAACTGGATCTGTAGAAACATTACGCAATGATCAAATATTATAAAGAATAATCATCTTTACTTTTAATATCATTTTAATATCAACTGTATAGGTATCAAACAACAGTGGTTTGCTATCCAACTATTTCTTTAGTGCGAAAAACCTTAAGCCCGATATCAAACAAGTAAACCCCGAGGTCTAGGCCTCTCTTTCATAGTCCAAACTCACACAAATGTTGCAATGTCTAATAATTAGAAATTTGGAAGGGAAAAATGCTTCCAGCCCTCAAAAGCCAAGTGAACGTGCTTCCCACCTCTAAGACTTGGTCAATGGGTGTTTTACCCCTAAAAATAAAGATTTTGTTCTCTGAGCCCCCAAAACACAAAACCAAAGACATTAAAACATGTGAAGACCATAATACCCTTCTCTCTCTCTTTCTTTTTTTATTAAAATATGATGAGGATTATTTTATTATTTCTCTCTCTCTCTCTCTCTCTTTATCATGATGTACCAAGAGGATCTTTAGATAGGTAACCCTAACAATTAAACCCGTAACCTTAACAATTAAACCCGTAACCTTAACAATAAATCCGTAACCTACACAACAAATCCACAACCTTAACAACAAACCCTTAACCTTAACAACCAACCCGTAACCTTAACAATCAACCCGTAACTTTAACAACCTCCCAATACAAACAACCAAAATAATAAAAAACGAAAATAATAAAATAATCCTCATCAATCATTTCAACTATCCTCTTGGTACATCATGATAAAGAGAGAGAAAACAAAAATAATAAAATAATCCCCATCATATTTTAATAAAAAAAGAAAGAGAGAGAGAGATGATTCATAACCTTAGCAACAAACCCTTAACCTTAACAACCAACCCCGTAACCTTAACAACCAACCCGTAACCTTAACAACCTCCCAATACAAACAACCAAAATAATAAAAAACAAAAATAATAAAATAATCCTCATCAATCATTTCAACTATCCTCTTGGTACATCATGATAAAGAGAGAGAGAAAACAAAAATAATAAAATAATCCCCATCATATTTTAATAAAAAAAGAAAGAGAGAGAGATGATTCATAACCTTAACAACAAACCCTTAACCTTAACAACCAACCCGTAACCTTAACAACCAACCCGTAACCTTAACAACCTCCCAATACAAACAACCAAAATAATAAAAAACGAAAATAATAAAATAATCATCATCAATTATTTCAACTATCCTCTTGGTACATCATGATAAAGAGAGAGAGAAAACAAAAATAATAAAATAATCCCCCATCATATTTTAATAAAAAAAGAAAGAGAGAAAGAAGTGTATTATGGTCTGAAAAATTCCTCAATGACCCAAAATATGGGACCGATAGAGGGGACAAGTGAGGTGTCTCCCACCAATAGAGTTGGCCATCATTAATGAGTTGGCCAGTTGGGAGTCCCTGTAGCAAAACTCTTATGGTCTTCACATGTTTTAATGTCTTGGGTTTTGTGTTTTGGGGGCTCAGAGAACAGATTCTTTATTTTTAGGGGTAAAACACCCATTGACCAAGTCCTGAGGATGGGAAGCATGTTCACTTGGCTTTTTGGGGCTGGAAGCATTTTTCCCAATTTGGAATATACATATGTTATAGACACGGACCGAATCCTTGACATTTTGAGCGGGGCTCAAGCCCTAACCACTAGGCGATTTCGAGGGGAGCATATGTAAAGTCGAAATATCAGTGCTCCCCTAAAGTTTTACTCCTCTATCAAAAAGTAAATCAAGAGTGCAAAAAGACTAATCCCATAGGTCCTTCAGCGCAAAACAAACATCGATCCCCGGCCCACCCCCACTTGAATGCAACCACCCTCCCACTAACTTTTTTTGGCGAATCCCGATCATGAAATAAAACCTCAAAGCCCATCATCATCATCATCATCATCATCATCTTCCTCCTTGAAAATGGGCCAAGCCAGCCCAGCAGCAACAAACAGCAGCAGCAGAATCCATACTACAGAGAGGACCCAGGTCTCCGCCATGATCAGCAAGGGCCCTAACCTGCCTTCAACTCCGCCTTCCCTCGTCCCCCCCCGCCCAACAAAAACCCTCTTCCAGATGCATCACACCAGGGGTCCCCCAGGCCCCCGACGGCACAACCCACCCACCGAACCTCCACCTCAAAGCGGACCCGGGTCCCAGAACCGGTCAAACCCGGAATCCTCTCCGGAGAGAAACCCAATTGGGGTGATGGGGATGTTGAGCTCCTGATAAGTTCCAGTGACGGGCTTCGGGTCTCGATGGAGGTGCATCGGAGGGCGCTGGCGGAGAAGAGTAGGTTTTTTAGGGAGAATTTGGGGAGGAGGGGCGGGGTCGTGGAGATTTGCGAGTGCGATGACGTGGAGGCTTACGTGGAGGTGGTGGGCATGATGTATTGTGGGGATTTGAGGAGGAGGTTGGCTGGGGAGGAGATTGGCAGAGTTCTTGGGTTGCTCAAGGTGAGATTTTTATTTTTATTTTTGTTCTTTTTTGATTGTGTTTTTTTTTATGTTGGAGTTATTCATTTGGTTTTATTACTCTATGGACAAGGCATTATAGCTTGTTTTGTGAGTTTGGAGACATTGATTAGATATATCAAAATTTGATTGATTTCTAGTGCTATGAGCAAAAGCTTCTGTAAAGTTGAGTGGGTAAGAGCTCCTGCCCACCAACTTTTATATTCATTGGATTTGTTTTGAGATTTGTGTCGCCGTGTTGATATTCGATATATATTAAGATATGCGTTTCAAAAATAGCATTGGTTTGTATCATGTGACAACATGAATCTCAAAACAAATCTAATAATAGATAATATAAGTTGGTGGATAGAGCCCTCAATTAACTTAAGTTTATCCTAGCTTTACTCAGTGCTTAGATAGTTTCAGCATTACAAGGCACATCCAATTGTATGGATTATCTTCATATAGAAAAACTAATTTTAAACATGCCACCTGAAGTCCTCTCTGTCGAGAAACCAAATTGGGGCTGGGGATATCTAGCTGCTGATAAGATCTAACCATAAGTTTTGGGTCTCAATGCACGTGCATCAGAGAATGTTGGCGGATAAGGATACGGTTCTTGGGAGAATCTGGGAAAGAATGTTGGGTTTGTGGAAATTTGCAAGTTGTGGTGGCGGTTAGTTGATTTTCCCCCTGTGATTTTGGTGTAACCCCTGTGATTTTGTTGCTAGATCAATCATTTTTTTATTACCCATAAATGTACATTTTGAAGAACATATAGAATAGCTTATCTGGTCGGTTTTGGAGACTGGTATTAGATATATTAAAATCTGTGTGATTTCTAGTGCTTAGGTAGTTTGTGCATTACAAGTTACATCCTATTGAATGGATTTCAATTTGGAACAGTTCAAGTATTTGTAGTTTATATCTGAGTACTTCCGAAAGTATGCAGTGAAGAATCAACTTGTTCGATCAAATTCGTTCATTACTTAGTGGATGGTTGTAGTTTGTTGAATGAATATAATTCAATAAGAACATAATGATAACTATATCTGAATGAAGCATAATGGTCCTAGATATAAATGTACAGTTACTATTTAAGTGGTCTTTTTACTACCAAATAAGAAGTGAAGAGGACCCAAATTCTGTTTGAATTATATTTTCTGATTGCTACAAATATGTGAAATTTCATGCTTGATATGGTTTGTCTCAATCATGGACTGTTTAGTTCTTATATTCATAGGATTTGTTAATATAGTGTAAGAAGGATATATGGAACATACGATATGATCAGAAAGAATTGAAGTTGTGTTGATGTGTATGCATCCTCAACCGAACATGGATGTTCTAAGGTCCAGATTTGTTTTATACTCCTTTTATTCTAAGAAAGTATTGTAGATTGGAAATTGATTCATGCGATTAAACTAGTTAACTAGTTTAGTATACCTCCATCGACATTCTGGCACAAGACAATGCAACACTTGGAAGTTCCCATAAACTAAACACTTCTCATGTGGCTAAATTACCGTATTGGTATTTTTTTCTTGACCTATTTTACCACTTTGGTATTTTTTGTTACTCTGATGTCATTTTGGTTTTTTTTTCTTGGCCCGATGGTCAAATAGGCCCAAAATTTGGCCGCTGGACAAAGAAACCCACGAATTGCTGACATGGAGTGTATTAAAGGGTAGTTATTTTGGTAATTAGGTTAGTTGAAGCATGTGAGAAGCACATGCCTCGTCTCTCTCTGTCACTCGACGTTAGGGAAGAAATTAGGTTGGGGTTAGGGCTTAAACCAAAGTTCCCCATTTTCATTTTCACCTTCATCATCTCCATTTCTTGAATATTCAGTATATCTTGTTCAAATTCAGGCTCAATTTCAAAGAGACGTGGATTGAATCAAAGAAATGGTGGTGGAAAAAGAACAATTACTAAAATAATTAACCCTTATTACCAAAATAATTATCCTTCAGTACACTTCAACTCAGCGATTTGTGGGGTTTATAAGCCAGTGGCTAACTTTTGGGTCTATTTGATCGTCGGGCCAAGAAAAAAAAACCAAAATGATGCTAGAGTAACATAAAATACTAGTGGTAAAGTGGGTCAAGAAAAAATACCAATCTGGTAATTTAAGCCTTCTTATGTAATGAAGAAAAGTAAAATAGGGTGTCATTATATTAAAGACTAGAAAGACTATATAGAATATCTTGAAAGGTTCTATAAGGAAATAATGGAAAGGAAAATATTAGCAAATAAAAAACTTAAAACTATATGCTGCTTGTCTTTAACTATGTTAATGCCACTATAAAAGACGTAGTATTACATATAATCGTTGGCTTCTATTTAAGTGTCAGTTTAATATTTTGTTTATGCTCATGTATGCTTTTGGATCTGCTTGCATGCAAAGCTCAAGAATTTCCTTGCACTATAACCCCCAAAAAAGTGATTCTTGGACATTTAAGTGCATGATCCTCAACATTGAATGATATATCCTTGTTCTAAATATGCACTTTAAAAGATTATTTAGCCATCTATTAAGCAATATTTTAAGTATCGGCTGATAAACTGATAGTATTGGAGATTTGTCGGTTTTGCGGGCCTTCCTCTATGTTAAGTTCGATTCTAAATCGGTTATCGTTTTTGGATGTTTATCGCCGATAATGCAGCAATAAAGTGAGCTATCAGCCAATATTGTCGGTCCAAAAATCAAAATTATCGGTCTTTGGTTTGAGTTTTTATTTCGGGCAATGGGCACCTATTCAATGCACTTTAAATCCGACCCGACCCGAGTTTCTACCATTGGTTAGTGATGCTAAACATAATTATTTACATTTTAGTATATTATATTTTATTAAATATGATTAGATTATATTTTAGAATATTATATTATGTATATTACCATCCGGTAATGTCATTCTGATAAAAACTACTTATCCCCGATATATCCCGGCTGTCCGCTATCCATATGGATTTTGACCATCCAAAAAATCCCTAATAACTGATATTTAGAACCTTGCTATGAAGTGGTTTGAATTTGTTCTACCTTTAGCGAACTGTTCAATGTCCAACCGCTGATGACTTTATCAATTCACACTAAAGAGAGCCGTTTCTTGTATTTGTACTTGTGTATCTACGTGCACGCAATCAATTGAAATTTCACTTTAGCTCCCAAAAATTGCTTCTCGGACCATTTAAGTGCATGATCCACAGCATTAAACATGATCTTGCTCTGAATGTGCTTAAAAGATTATTGAACCATCCATCAACTCGTTTGATTTTGTTCCACTTAAGGAAACTGTTCTGATGCATAGTTTAATGATCTTTAAGCCATATGATTTTTCCTCCAAGGCAGTTTGGATGTGGAGAACATGCTCCGGGGTGTCGATCATGACTCAAATTACAAGGCATGTTTTTTTGGCTGCAGTGAAGGATATTCTTGTGCTGCTAACATGTTCACATTTTACACACACACACACATATACAGGGGTAGGCTAATTAGTGTTGTTAACATTCAACATGGGGTTACTACTAAACCCGATTCTGAAGATTTCACTTGTCAAATTTAAAAACCCACACACATATAGTTGAGTTGGACTATTATTAATAACATCCAGCATGCAGATAACTCGGTATTGTAGATTGCACTTGTCAAGTTAAAAAACCTCACCGATAGATGTGATCTATTAGATAGAAACTATGTAGTGATATTTTAGTAAATATAAAAACCCCAATGAACTCAATAGCCTTGTGCAGGTATCTGCAGCGATCATGTTTGATGCTGGAGTGGTCGCATGCTTGGAATATCTAGAAGCAGTTCCTTGGTCAGAAGATCAAGAAGAGGAGATATTATCAGTTCTCAACCATCTTGAACTTCACGATTCACTGTCGGAAGTATTAAAAAGAGTTTTAGTAGAACCATCTACTTCCTCAAAATCCAATGCTATCTTCTTGCAACTTCTCGGTGGGGTCCTACAAGCAAAAGATGATAAAGCCCGAAAGAGTATGAAATCGTTAATATCCGGATTACTAAGAGAAGATAACAGTAACCATATTGACAAGCTTGATGTCTCTAGAGAAACTCTTTACCATCTTTGTGATAAATGCCTAAATTCCCTTCATTTTTGCTTATCTGAGGCTGCCAATATAAATGAGAGCTCTCGAGATAGAGGAAATTTAATGGTGGAAATAGCTCGAGAAGCGGATAATATACATTGGCTTGTTGAGATTCTTATAGATAAAAAGTTTGTTGATGAGTTTGTGATGATTTGGGCAGATCAAACACAACTCTCTAGCCTTCACCCAAAGATTCCATGTATGTATCGGTTTGAGATCAGCAGGATCACTGCTCAATTATGCATAGCGATTGGTAAAGGAGATATTTTGGTGTCAAAAAATGCAAGATTTTCTTTGTTGCAAACCTGGTTGGAAGCTCTTTACAATGATTTCGGTTGGATGAAGAGGGCTTGTAGAGCTATTGATAAGAATTTGGTAGAAGATGGTTTATGCAAAACAATTCTTACATTGCCGATGGCTCAGCAGCAAGCTATTCTGTTGAGATGGTTCGATCGATACTTGAAGAAAGGGGATGATTGTCCGAATCTTCAAAGAGCTTTTGAGGTTTGGTGGAGGAGAACATTTATAAGAAGATATGGAAGAGTTTGGGATCAGTCTGAGATGCAAATTGCAGTTTGTGATTACCCAACATGAAGGTATCTGGTTTCAATATTTATTTTTTGGGTTAATAGCAAATATATCTCCTGTGTTTTGAGGGCGTAGCCACTTACATCCCCTAGACTATTTTGTTAGCTCTTATGCTCCCCGAAACTTAGATGATATTACTTTTTGTCCTCCTATTCAGAGGGCAATTTAGTCTTTTTTAGTAGGACTCTTTGTATATATACCCATTGAATCA
>NC_033798.1:9150529-9161478 GCF_001876935.1 Asparagus officinalis
AGCAACCCCCCCAAAAAAAACAACTCCATTCTCAATATTTGCAGAAATACCCCAATTCATCAACTTGGAGAACATACTCCTCGCATCCATAAATCAACTTTGTTGGACGTGTTAATTGAATATGTCTATTTTGTTGACATTTTTACATTGTAGCTACAAATTAGCTTGTCAACATTGTATGTTTTGTTGATTTGGGTGTATTTTTTTTCAGAGTTGATGAGTGGGGGGTAACATTGCAAAACATGCATAATTTAAGGGGTATATATACAAAGAATCATTTTAGTTATATTGAGGGAAATGACAATTTATCGGCATCTTGGAAGAAATAATATCGTCTATTTTTCAGGGATGTACTTGCTAATAAAAAAAGTTTATGGTGTAAAAGTGGATATATACATTATCATAGTACATGGGGTTTATATGCAGCTAACCCATAATTTTATGGTGTTATGTTAGTTGGTGTAGATAGTGTAAGATTTTGGCATTCTTTTGCTGCTGGATCATTCTTTTTGGGTGTGTATCTTTTCTCATAAAATGATCCAAATAAAAGTGAAGGTTATAATAAGATCATTCTTAAGAGAAAAAAGTATTTGGCAATGCCGTTGAGTACTGTAATTTCTTGTGTCCTTTTCTTGCTTACAGGCCTGTATGACACTGTTGAAAGTTTTATCCATTTCCATTTTTTTTAAATGCTTTGTTCTATCGGCATAAATAACTTTGTTGCATGTAAGATGTTGGAATGTGAAAATGCTCTGTTATACGTGATTCATTTTACAAATGCAATTATTATTATTTGGGTTAATTGCAAATACACCCTCCTTGGAGGGAGGGAGTGAATCCCTAATTTTTCTTTTTAGTATTTAACTCCTCTTAAAGTCCATACGGAGTGTTTTCTTCATTATTTGTACTGACTATATGATTGTCACATGACGTTAATGTGTTACAATGTGATCCCCTAATATTTATGCAACCCCACATTAGTATTGAAATACACATTCTCCATGTAATACAAATACAATTGGCGAGAGATATCTCTGTTTGGACATCAAGAAGTCTAAGTACTTAATTAATTACTATTTTCTTATATAAACATTCTGGTATACTGAGATATGATGTAATTACACCTGTGATTCTGAAGTCTGCTTACTCACATGAATGACTTCGAGATTGCCCTGTGTGTCTTTTTTTGGCGGGGGTCTTTTTTGCCAAAACACTGAATATGTAGCAAAAATGTCAAATAAAAGTAATAACCAAGATAACAATTTCCTAAACTAATCGATCAAGAACACGTAAGATTTTATGGTGGTTCGGATAAATAATTTTGCTATCATCCTTCCTTCATGCGAAGGGGCATCTTCACTATGTCAAGAGCTTAGCTGAATAACAAATCCGATTCAATTGACTTATAAGATTGCACTCTGGAATCTGCTCCAAATCAGTTATTTAATTTAACTCCTACAACGTGTAATTCTTAGCTCTAGCTTGTACCGATGCCCAATTCAACCGGCTTGAGTATGCTGTAAAAGAAATTCAAATAAGAACAAACCAAATATTAATTAAGCACATAAATCAAAACGATCTTACTAACCTTTTGATAAAACAAACCGTCCCTTATAGGATATAAGCAAAACTTGATAAAAAATTGTGAAGAAGATCAATCAAATGACAACTCTCCTCGTTGATACGATGCAATGACTTAAAGGGTTCAACGAGGCTCCTAGGAATCAAAATTTGTCTTCAAGATCCCTCAATATCAAACTCTAGAATCCGTCTTCTTTTCGCTCTCTTTTAGTGATATACTAGGATTGAAAAGAGATCTCTTAAACATGGTAGAAGATGGAGTATATATAAAATAACAAACAACTGTGATTAGATGTGAAAAATTACAATTTGCTGTTTTCATCATCGATGGTGACTCTTGACCGTCGATGGTGTGAAGAGACCATCGATGGTTGAGAAGCCCATCGATGATATTCAAGTACTTGGACATTTGCACGATCGATGTGTCATAGGACCATCAATGGTCAATGAACTACCATCGATGGTAATGTTGCTGAAATAACTTTGAGCTGATTTTTACGTCGTTCCGCCTTGTACACGTCTCATACCTATACTTCTACTACAACATCTCAAACCAATATTAGTACCAAATGAGAGTTGTTATTATTTAAACAAGAGATATTGTACAAACAATATCGTAACAATCTGTGTAATTATAATTAGCAATCTCAGGATCATCCATGTAGATACGCTGACTCTAGGGTGTTGGAATTAGGATGCAAGCCCCAGATCCCTTTTTCTTATGGACATATGTCTTAGCAGAAGGCAATTCACTTAAGGCAATTCACTTGGTTGAATAAGAGGGATAACTGCAGTCTTGTTAAGCTTGATAGATTTCTCATCAATGTTGCCTTTGAATCAAATTTTCATGCTCCGAGTCGATGTGCTTATCCTACTTCATGTTCAGATCACATTCCGATCATCTTGGACTTAGTGGTCCCATTCCCAAACCCCTTTTCAGATTTGAGAAAGTTTAGCTTTCCCATTCCTCTTTCAAAGATTTCGTAGGTGAATGTTGGCTCTCTTTTGCTTATAAAGGTAACCTTATAGTTATTTTTAATTCCAAACTTAAACTTCTTAAAAGAAGAATTAAGTGATGAAAAAACATATCTTTGGTTCCATTAACTTCTCCAGAAGGAAAGTTCTCTCATCTATTGAATCTCTTGACATTATTGAAGAGAATAGAACCTTTTCAGAGTAAGAGGCATCTTCTAGGAGACAATTCAAGTTAGATCTTGAATTGATTGCTAACAAGAGGAAATTCATTGGTGCCAAAGTTCAGAATCACATGGCTGAAAGAAGGTGATAATAACACCTTTTTTTCAATAAAATAGCCTCCTCAAACAGAATGAAAAATTTCATACCCCCTGTCACCTTGAATGACCAAATTGTCTCCTCTGAACAACGTAAACAAAAATGTTAATCTTGATTTTTTTTTATTCTCTGTTCTCTACCAAGGGTCATTCTTCTTTTAGTCTTGAGTGGTTCTCTCTTTATCCATATCCTGTCTGGATCATCAATGACTTGATGGGAAGTTCTCTTATGAAGAAATTAAGAATGCTGTCTTTGGACTACACCATGATAAATGCGTAGTTCAATTCTCTTCTACCAAGAGTTTTGGGAGGTCATCAAAGCTGATATTTTCTCTATCTTTGATGCACTCTACCTTGATGCTTCTCCCCTTCACAGTTTCAATTTCTCTGTCATCTCCCTCATCCTAAAAATTAGAGGGGCATAATGCCATGTTAAAGACCTTAGACCTATAAGCCTTTTAAATTGTCTCTTTAAAATTTTTACTAAGATTCTTGCTAATAGACTGTCTTCCCTTCTATCTTTTCTGGTTGACGCTTCTCAATCTGCCTTCTAGAATGACAAATCTACTATGAAGGGGCATAATGGCATGTTAAAGACCTTAGATCGATAAGCTTTTTAAATTGTCTCTTTAAAATTTTCACTAAGGTTCTTGCTAACAGACTATCTCCCCTTCTATCTTTTTTGGTTGACCCTTCTCAATATGCCTTCTAGAATGACAAATCTACTGATTTATGTGTTATTGCTAAAGAGGCTCTCACTTGTATTATACTAAAGCAAGAAATTTTTTATAATCAAAATTGAACTTATGAATGCATTTAATTGTTTTAGGAGGGGTGTTAGAGACACACCCTTGGGCACACCACCAACCACACTCCCCCTCTATCTACAGTGCAGGGGCCCCACATGTGATTTTTTTTAAAAAATCACATGTGGGGCCCCTGCACTGTAGATAGAGGGGGAGTGTGGTTGGTGGTGTGTCCAAGGGTGTGCCCTTATCATTTCTTTTGTTTTAGCTGGAATGCATTTAATTGTTTTAGCTGGTCTTTCATTCTTGAAATGCTTAAAGCTAGGGGCTTTCAGCTCAAGTGGTGTCATTGGATAGGAGAAGTTCTATACTCTTCCAAGTCTGCTATTTTGGTGAACGGTTCTCCTTAAAAAAATTTTAATTGTTCTAGGGGTCTGAAAAAGATTGACCCTCTCTCACCCATGCTTCTTATCCTTGCTGTAGATGTCCTTAATAAGATGCTAATATCTAGTGTCGCAGCTAGTGATCTATTTGAATTGCATCTCAAAGAGGACTTAATAACATTTGTTCCCTCAAATTTGCTGTGGACACCATCATTATGTGTAGAGATACCACCTCTAATTTTGCTATCTTGAAATCTATCTTTTACATGTTTGAGGACATCTCAGGTTTAAGCATTAATTATGCAAAAAAAAGTTTTATTTTGGTAAAGTAGCCAACAGAGATGCTTTATTTGCTAATATTAACTGTTCTCTTAAGAATCCTCTCTTTAAATATCTTGGAATTCTATGAAAAAAGGTTCTCTCAATAAATAAGATTGGCCACCTCTTTTAGATTCTTTAAGAGGTTATCTATGTGGAAAAGTAAGCAACTATCCATTTGAGGACGCTTAACTCTTATGAACTTGGTTCTATCCTCTATTTCCTTATATTATATGTGTTTTTTAAGCTTCCAAATTCACTTATCAAGATAATGGATAAGATCAAAAGATATTTTTTATGTGGAGGAAATAATAGTATCTCCGTGTTGTGCACAGCGGAAATTTCGGCAACACCTCTGGTGCACGACAAGAGAGTAGATCTCAACTAAATCAATTTCCGCTAACACATCTGGTGCACGACAAGAGAGTAGATCTCAACTAAATCTCTGTTTCACAAAGGAAACAAGAACCGAAAGTAAAATATCTCAACAAAGTGTGATATTAACTCTTCCTCTCATCAGTTCTAGGACTGACCTATCGAGAGAACCTAAACTCTCTATTACAAATCACAGCATGAACAATTAATTTTAACGTGGTTCGACAAATTGCCTACATTCACGGGACAAGGAGGGGAGAGATCTATTATTAGAGGGAGAGAATACTACTAGGGTTTACAATCTCACAACCTAAACCCTAAAACAATCTCTCAAAACCCTCACAATCTCTCTCAAAAGGATGCTCAAAACCCTTAAAGAACGGCTGACTTCTGCCACTGTCTTCTGTGATTTTTTCTGCACTTGCATGAAGCCCAAAAAGCTTCTGCCGAAAACAACCATAGCCGAAAAAACAAAACCTCCTTCGCGCACGCAACCCTAGAAAGCCACATCGTTATTTATAAGACTTTCGTATCGGGTGGGCCTCTGAAAAAAAGTTCACGTGCCGAAAACTCTTTCACACGGTTTTCTGGCCCCCGCAATCAAATCCCCGCACGCGCCCGCAATAGCTTCCTTTCACGCGCTTTCGTGCTTGTGCTCATGAACGTGGGTGACCCCCACTCCACGTGCTTCACAATTCTCCATCTCGGTAAAGTTTTTTCAAAACTGAGCCGACATTAACCAAACCAAATGTCTCACTTGTTATGTCCAGTACGAAGTGAAACAATTCACGACAATGGACTCAATCCACAACAAGTCGAGACCCAAACAAGAATGTGAACACTCTCCAAATGTCGGTATCAACTCACCAAATTGGCTGCATCATAAATGACTACATACGTATCCTCTTGCCTAAGGAATCAAGTCTCACGTAGTTCATACAAATGGCCGTGAACGACTTCAATCCAATAGAAGAGTTCACAACCCTTCTCTAATATCATCAACTCTGCGGCTGATAGCACCTCCAATGGCCTCAAAGTGTAACGAATCAAACACCTCCACCTGAGGTGAACTAATGACGATATCCAACTGCGAACTATGTCTACCACCTGCACTCGGATCCAAAAATAACTCATCATCTGCATCTAAATCCAAATGATCTCCAAGCTGTGTCACCTAAGCTGGAATCCCAAACGATACAGAATGATCTGGAGAATGTGGAGTAATCTCTACCTAATATGGAGTAGCATCACTCTCCACCCGCTGCGATACATCTAAGGCTTGTCCAAAACTCTCCACCTGCTGAGAGTCAATTAGCTCCCTCATCGAAGTCTCAACCAAAGTGACACTACCAGACCAAACACCCAATTGAGTTTTACCTCCTATCACAGCAGTTGACAACTCTTTAATAGGATGACCCAAATATGTCGAAGCCTTAGTCCAGAAACTCTTCTGCAGACCATTGCTTGACAACAAACACCGATCCTCCTCCAGCAAGGCACTATTCTCCAAATTTGTCACCCTATCTAGTTGCTCCAAGATTTTCTTTCCAACGAAGTGTCTCGAAATGCCGTGTGCTCGGTTCCAATACAGAAACAGGTCCATCTTGTACCTTCTACCAAAATTAGAATGAAGTACATTTATCTTTCTGTCTATCACACACTTTTTCAATCTGTTGGAGGTTACTAGGACTTTATCCAAAGGGGATTTGGTCGCAACCCAAACTCGCCTAGAACATTCACCAACAAAGGAAACCAAACATCTATTTCCTCCCAACGATGTCTCCTTGGAAGACCCCCAAACATCCACGTGAACCCCATCTGAAAGACCCTCTGTGCGGTAAATAGAGGTGACAAACTTCACATCGGTCTTCTTGCTCACATCAAAGTGTTCACTGGATTTTAAATTGCAGGTCAATGCACCTATCTTCAAATCAAAACTGAAATGACCAAGCCCCAAATGCCACAGTCTAGTCGAATCAACAAAAGTCGTCAGCTCTCCACCTGTCACTATATCTCCAATCAAATAGTACAGGTTATTCCTCCTGACGCCCTTCATCGTAATCAAAGAATCTTCCACGATCTCGAGAACCATGTCCTCAACACGAACCTTCAGACCCTCTCCAACCAAAACTCCAATTGAGATCAAGTTCTTCCTCAAGGAAGGAACATATCTCACATCTTATAACTCCCTAACAGTCCCGTCAAACATCTTGATACGAATGCTTCCTATCCCAAGGATCTGGCATGCACGATTGTCTCCCATGTACACCACACCACTATCCAGTTTCTCAAAACTGGAGAACCATTTTCTTCTAGGGCACACATGATAGGTCACACCACTATCCAACATCCACTCGGATTTATTCGAATAGCTACCTGTAGGACTGATAGAAAGCGAATAAATAGATGTATCAGAAATATTACCATCCGATATAACGATGTTTGCTTCTGATGATCGTTGCTTCCCTTTTCCCTTCTGCTTATTTTTCATCTATTCATCGAGATTTGGATAATCTTTCTTCCAATGACCAGTCTCCTTGCACCAAGCACATTGATCTTTTCCAACTGTAGGATGCCCTACTCTAGACTGTGACATCCAATTCTTTCCTCTTGCGATCAATGCCTCCGCTACTGGCTCAACTGAAGCATCCTTATCCTTCTTTCGAAGCTGATAGTTCACAAGTGTAGCGGTGACCTCACTATATGAAATGGACGCCTTCCTATTAATTATGGTAAGAGCAAAGGTCTCGTATTCCTCATCAGGCAAGGAACTCAACATCAACAACGCATTGTCCTCATCTTCAATCATAACATCCACATTCGCCAAATCCGTAAGAAGCTTCGTGTAGTGGTTCATGTGATCACTAATAGAGGTTCCATTCTTCAATTGGAAGCGATAAAGCCTCCTCTTCAAATACAAGTGATTTTCCACACTCTTGGTCAAATACTTGCTCTCAAGGGTCTCCCAAATCTTCTTTTCAGAACTCTCATTCATCACATCATACTTCAAATCTTGTGTTAAACAAGACCTAATAACACCATACGCTGTCCGATTCATCTTCTTCCAAACCTTCTCTTCAATATCATCTGGCTTGCCATCCAACTCCAAAGTGTTTTCCAAATTTTGCGCGTTTAGCGCATCCAAAACTTTGCATCGCCAAAGTCCAAAGTTGTTCGTGCCATTAAATTTCTCCACATCTATTTTCGTAGAGTGAATATTCAAACTTTGAATGATCTTCATACCAGAAGTACCACCCTTAACACCTTCTTTCCCGACCATATTCCTCAACACACCAACAACCAATGGGGAACAAACTGAAGAATAGATCCAAACTTGAGAAAGATAGAGCCTTTACAAAAAAGATCCCACCTTTAACTCCAATTGAAACCCTAGACGAGCTTCCAAAGCAATCTACTCCTCCAAATTGCCCAAGCGTAGCCCGAGCTCTGATACCACTTTTTGTGCGCAGCAAAAATTTCGACAGCACCTCTGGTGCACGATAAGAGAGTAGATCTCAACTAAATCCCTGTTTCACAAAGGAAACAAGAACCAAAAGCAAAATATCTCAACAAAATGGGATATCAGTTCTTCCTCTCATCAGTTCTAGGACTGACCTATCGAGGAAACCTAAACTCTCTATTACAAATCACAGCACGAACAATTAATTTTAACGTGGTTTGACAAATTGGCTACGTCCACGGGGCAAGGAAGGGGGATATCTACTATTAGAGGGAGAGAATATAACTAGGGTTTACAATCTCACAACCTAAACCCTCAAACAATCTCTCAAATCTCTCACAATCTCTCTCAAAAGGATGCTCAAAACCCTTAAAGAACGGCCGACTTCTGACGCTGCCTTCTGCGCTTTTTTCTGCACCTGCACGAAGCCCAAAAAGCTTCTGCCGAAAACAACCACAACAGAAAAAACAAAACCTCCTTCGTGCACGCAACCCTAGAAAGCCACATTGTTATTTATAAGACTTTCGTATCGGGTGGGCCTCTGAAACAAAGTTCACGTGCCGAAAACTCTTTCACGCGGTTTTCTGGCCCCCGCAGTCAAATCCCCGCACACGCCCGCAATAGCTTCCTTTCACGCGCTTTCGTGCTCGTGCTCGTGAACGGGTGGCCCCGACTCCACGTGCTTCACACTCCGTAGCCAAATCCTTAGTGAAGTAGAGTTTGGTTTGTAAACCCAAAAGGGAAGGTGGATTGCGTATCCTTAATTTACATGATTTCAATTTTTCTTTGATTTCCAAATAGGTGTGGAAGGTGGTCTATAATGATTTTGTATGGGGAAATTCTCTTCTTCTTTGTATTCTTCAGGATATCCTAATCCTAGTTGCACACTACCAAGCCCCACTACTTCTAAATTTTGTCAAGATGTTTTCTCTAGTAATCAAGCTTTAATATGCCTAATGCAACGCAGTTTAGGTGATGGTTCCCATAATAGATTCTAGGAAGACAAATAAAGAGGCTCAAACTCTTTGGTTTATCTTATCCCCTCAGCATACAACCTTGCTTTTTCTAAACATGCCAGTGTTAGATCCTAGGGGATCTTTAATGATAACCAACGGGGATGAAAACCTCTTATAATATGCAACCGCCTCTTACTAATTCTTAGACTAAGTATATCTGGGTTTAGTTAGTTTGGTTAATAATACTTGAACACGACATCTCACTCTGTTTTTACTTTTAAAAACAATGTTAATTATATGTCAGTTGTGGATAAGTTTATGTAGTTGTTAAATGTACGCAATAATTGTTAATATTTTTGCATAGTTGTTAATGTTGAAACATTAGTTGTGAACTTTAAAGCTAGTTGTTAAACTTATACATTAGTTGCTAAGCTAACCTGTTAGTTGGCAAGTTAATTGAATTTTAATCAAAGCTAATTCATGTATATAGTGTATTCATATTTCTTTCTTACATCAAGCTTCTCTACTTATAATGATTTTATGGACCAACTTGTAGAGCAGGTGGGAAAAAGCACTTGGAGGCGTATGAAGATTGTGTATTAAAGCATCATGTGCATTTCGATCCTCCCAACCATGATCTTCAAATGTTTGAACATTTGCTAAGGGGGTGTTTGTTTCAAATCCTATAATTTTAGGATATGGATTTCACCATGGGATTTGAAATCCATTGGTGATTTGTTATGGGTTGGGATTCCTAAAACTTTGTTTGTTTTAACAATATTTTTGGATTTGGAATACTGTAATTTTTAATATTTTTGTTTGTTTCAAACTTTTTGGAATTTAAAATTCATAATTTGTATAAAGCTTTTGAAATCCACCCCACATCCCACGTGAAAAAGAGGATTTTACAAATCATTAAATATATTACTTTTTTATTATTTGGGGATTTAATATCCTAAAACTTATTTTGAAACAAACAAGTTTTGACAACGCACCACTGAGGGTCGCGTTTAAGTTGAATCACCCGAGGTTTGTAATTGGATTCATTACCTCGGAGTGTGCGTTCTGGAGTATGAATGCAATGCTTGTGCAGATCTTCGGAAACGCAATCCTTGCGTTGGTCTTGGGATTGATTTTCTCGGAGGTGTTATTATTTGGGGATTTAATATCCTAAAACTTATTTTGAAACAAACAAGTTTTATGGAATTCTAAAACCCTAAAAAACCTATTTTTACATTCCAAAACTTAAAATCCACACCATATCCCAAAAAAATGAAACAAACACGTACCCCTAAAGCAATGGGACAAATAAAATGAGAAGTTCATGTTCACAGATTACAAAAGTGGTCAGGACATAGACTGCAAGTTTGAGCTTGTTTCCTAACTAACGGGAAATTAGTCCACATCAATATAGATAAGAACAAACTCATTTGGACGCGATTTTTTTTTTTCTAAAAAAGGGACATTCCATCAAATCGAAGAAAGTAGATAGAGGATAAACTTAAAGAGTTCTTAGCCTTGATTGAATAGTAGTCGGGTTACTGTTCACAGAACAATGACGCCATGGTTAGGTCTGAATTAGGGTAGGATTTTGTTTGAGTGGAGGCCAGCGGAGTCGCCATCTTTTGTTTGTGGAAAAATTTGCAGTAAAAGAAATAAAAGAAAAATTGATTTGTATTCCTTTAATCTCAGTTACAATTGGATTTTCGATTACAAAAGAGAAGAGAATGATCGGGATTCTCTCCTTTGTTTAAATCTGGGTTCTTCACGGTAGCGGTGAGATGCCTCCCTCGATTGTTTGCGTCGAGTTTGCTTCTCGTTGACGATCCGAATATCTA
>NC_033798.1:9162478-9225574 GCF_001876935.1 Asparagus officinalis
GGTCGATCGCGGCGGCCGACCGCGAAACTCTCTGGAAGGGTCACGGTCGACCGTCACGGTCGACCGCGGGCATAAAAAGACCAGACTTAAAAAGAAGTTCATGGCGGTCGACCGTGGCAGTCGACCGCAATCTGATACAGACTGAAAAACCTGTTTTTGGCCAATTTTGAAAAATCTTTAAAAATAGCAAATCAATTCCAAAAATAATAAAACTTTCGAAAAAGTTTCTAAATGATAAAATGAACATGTTAGAGAAGGAATTTTTGGAAAGATAATTTCCGTTTACAAAAACACACTGTTTTTAAAAAGTGTTCGTAAAACCTGTATTTTATGAATATGAAAAATTTGATATGACTCATAAGTACGTAAATATATCTCATGCATGTATTATATATATAATAGAGTATGAAAGAGTTGTAAACATGTAAACATGAGATAAAAGATATTGTAACGACATTTGATGAAAAATCATTTATTTGGTAGAAAACATCAAAAATCATGTTAAGTGTACATATATTGAGCTTAAATAAAAACATACAATATATGTAAGTAAACTACTCTTATACCTAGGTAAATCCACACATATGAACTTGAATCTTTAACGCTTGATTGTTGTGTGTTGAAATACCTGTAAAGAGAAAAATAAACACAAAACTAGAGGATATATTAGCGCTAAATTGTTTGACAAATCATCATCAAAACTATAGGATCAACATATTGTAGTAATGAATCTAATTGATCACTTTCAACTTGTTATTGCAATCAGCATGAGAAGGACATCACCAACTCGACAGCTCTTTAATTCCATAATTTGAGCATTGCAAAAGAAATATTTCTCCTAAAAATAGTATAGATAAACAATATATTCATCATCAATTGAATTATTAAAAAACCAACAAAATAATAAAGTGCATGATAAACCAATTAAAGTAATAATCTTTCATGGTCTATTTAATGTATTTAGATAGCCATTGTATTATATTTTAAGTTTAATATGAATTTTGTACATCATTTTAGTGACTTAAATGAAATGTATCAAGTATATTGTTTAATAATTAGACGCATTTTCTAGGAGAAATGAGCTGGTAACATATATTCGGTATATAAGATCATATATGTCTCCATATTCTCATTGTTTAACACAAAAAGCAAAAATCACTTTAGATGGTACTTCAATTTATATAGATCATATGATAATAAGTACACGATTCATAAAGGAAGACAAATAGAAGTGATTCCTATTACCCAATAGCTGGATTAAATACCTAATAATCTCCTTCATCCTATATTGAATATTAACTGATGGTTATCATTAACTCTTGAACTTGTAAAATTGACCGTCACGATTCGAAAGGCAAGCATCACCAGCCAAAGATTTATACCTTAACTACTAAATTGTTGACAAAAGAACTGAAGTTTACCAATTTACAATCCAAACTTTTAGAAAAGGTATATACAAATGCTAACACTAATTTGGTCAAAATTTATACGATTCTGTTTATTGATCAATTGAATCCTCAATATAAAAAAACAAATACTTCAACCTTATTTAGTTCAAGTGCACAATTTATGTTCTGCTTTCATCAGGAAAGTAAAAAAATAATAATGAACATTCTACAACTTTTAGATGTGGAATAACTCAAACATATATTATATTAGGTTTAAAAGATAAAAATTTTATATTAATAGTACCAGCCATTGCTTTACCAAAGTGTTCACCTTCTTGTAAATCCTTCATCAAACTATCTAACTTCAGTGAAAACTCTAGCAACTAAATTAGGTCGATATTCTGATTTACTATTACCGATGACATTATGGCCTTCTTTGATTTCAAACCATTTTGGATTTGATGTGACCGTCAATAATACATCTGGATTCCCAAGGCTTCGACAAATTGCTATAGCATCCTGATAATGCTGCATCATGTATCTAGGTCCTCCTACGAAACTTGCCGGCAAAATAATTCTTTGACCTATTGATGCACTGTTATTGTCACCTCTTGCTATAGCATCTTGAACTCCTAATAAAAATCAGATTGTAGTTTTTTTAATTTTTTTTGTAAGTAATTAAGCCGATCCTGCTCCACAACTGTGTAATTGTCAACCACGTGCTTTTCGAAATGTTTCCCTAACCTTAACAAAGTATATATGTCCCTCATCTAAAAATAAAAAATAAAAACTACTAAAAATTTATAAATTCAAAAACTAGATTATTTATACAAAAATTTTAAATTCAAAAATATATTAAAAAACTAAAATTCTCATATATTTGAAATTATTACCTGTTCTCATCAGGAAACAATATGCGCAATATTCTTTCATTGTAACAAACTTTCTTTATTTTTCAATATCATTTAACTTACTTGATACCAAATGTTGCTTGCTTCAATTTCTACTACCTCTCTTGTTAAGAGGAATTTCGAGTCTGAAACCATCTTTGCCATAAGGAAATAGAACATGAAATTGCATGGCCATGAAAGAAGGGTGCAAATCAGATATTCAAATTAGCCACTCTTTTCTATGATTCACAATGACATCCCTTGTCAGGATAGTGTATTCCAAATCACCAATAATTAGACCTACAATCTCATAACAGTAAGCATGTTCTGCAATCTACTATCTACGTTGTACGAGGATTTGATTATCAACTTCAATATTTTCTGTATCATATTACTTGCACCAATCTCTAACCATTCAATAAACGTTTGCCTAAACGCTGAATTTATCAAGCATGTCCATCAATCCAGAAGCTATAGATGTCTTTAACCGTCCCTTCATCTTATATTTGTTCAATGTTTTAATTCGATTCATGCCTTCATTTTCAGTGTCATATAAATATATGGCTGAGAAACTTTTGGGGTCTCTCCAACAACAGGCTTCAAGGATCCAATTTTGTGATGATTTTGTCCGCCAAGTTTTAAACAGTATGGTTCTCTTCCTTTATTAACATTTTTATCTAATTTCCCACAAATTTTGGTAAATGCAAAAATCAAATTGTAGGCTCTAATATTATCTCTGAATTCACATTCATTTAAAAGGTTGTCTAACTAATCCAGAGGCTTATTAAGTAGAGGTAGTTCAACTGTTCCCCCTCTACAACAAAGGGAGAGTTCAGGATTTTTATTATGTCTCCCCTTATCACTTTGTTCTTCATACCACATTATAGCTTGACAATATAGACATTTAACATTAGGGCCCCCAAATTTTGTATTTCTTCACACCCTGCACATAAGAAATAAAATAAATTATTATAGAATATGCATTATTGATATATATTAATAGGACTACTATTGAATTAAACACTTTTCATATGTAAATAAGCATAAACACTATTCATATATACATAATCATGCATTATTTTTTAATATTCGGTAGTGAAATAAAATTTATGAAAAATTATTAGCAATTAATAAAATATAAATTTACCTTCATTTGAATGGTTGATGGTCAGATCGCCTTCCTTGCCATTTATTAAATTACTATTGCCAATTTTATATTTTTTAGAATTGGATCATCATGATTTATTATGCTTACTTGCTCGAAAATGCCTCATTTGTTTGCTAACTATAAAATTTTCATAGTAAAAAGTGTAAATTATTTTCTTGATGTTTTTTAAAATTTCAATATTAGTCTTAAAACTCAAAATGAAGAACAAATTTTAATTTTATACCTTGATTTGGTTGCATGTTTGTAGATATAATACTTGGTGAAGCATTTGAATTTCGTTGTGGTATATTAGAGTCTGTAGAACTTCATATGCATATGGTTTTTCGATTTGAGCATCCAAGATTTTAAATTTCATGGGAATAAACAAAAATTCCACAAATTTTAGTATTATTCATGAAGTTTATAGCCTTTTATAAATTTGTATTTATATTATTCATTACAAAAATTAAAAAATTATGCTCAAATATGACAAATTCTTTATAGATGAAGTTTATATGTGCATGTTCATCTTACTTCGCCATCAAGACTAATAATCCTTTGGTCTGAATTCTCAATAACTGTTTGCTATTCATTTTCTTTGAGATGATAGACTTTGAAAAATATCATTTAGATAGTTGTAGAAGAATAAATTCCTCATGTCTTCGTCCTAAAGCATTATTAAAAAATTAATAAAGTAGTAAAAATAAAAATGAACACATCTACGAATTAATTGCGTCTGAAATATATGTATAAATTTAGTATCACCTTTTTTACTTTCTATGTCTAATGGAATTTCTAATGTTATTACCACATAATGTTGGTAATTTTCCAAAATGTATAACTAAATCTTTTAGGAATTCTAGAATTATACGAAAGTAGTTTGATTTTTTTTAATGATTTATATATTGCTCTCTTGTGCTCAAAATGATCATGCTTAGGATAATCAACTAGAAAACTAATTGATAAAAGAAAATTTTAATAATCTATGCTTATTTTTATTGGTGGATAGATTATGCTTTTCTTAAGTAGTTTGATAGCCTATACTTAATAAATCTAAAGTAAAATGCGATAAAAAAAGAGTAGTTCATAGTTTATAAATCCTAAATAAAATCAACTAATGAATTTTATTCTAGATTCTTATCTTTTATCTTGATTTCCTCCATATTTAGCTTGTTTTGATTTTTCTTTGTGGTTAGTTTTTCTAGTTTTGATTTTGTTATTTTCAAGTTTTCTTTGCTTCTTCCCCTTGTTATTCTTTATATCATTTTATTTGTCCACTTTCTTTCTCCCCTCTTGTTCTAGTTTTATTTTATATATAAATAATAACACACTCTCCATATCATTATACTTTCACTCCTAATTATTCACACATAACTCTAGGACCTAATTTAAAAACAAATTTACACACCTTCCTCTTAAGATCATCATTTTATCTATACTATAATTTAATTATGCACTTACAACCTCGACACCATCTCCACAAAACATCAAATACAATTGCGATTTCTACAAAAGTGAGTTAGGATTTTTATTTTTATTTTATTTTTATTTTCTTTCTTTTAAAACTGGCAAAAGTTTAGGTGGGGGTATTTGGTTACTACATTTTTATACACCCTTATTATCTATTTTCTTAAATAAATATAATTGTTAATATCATTTATTTTAAGAATTTGTGGGAAATAAAGAAATTATTTAAATGATCAAAGAAGCCCAAAATAGCTCTACTTGAAGCTTAAAAGAAGCCTAGAGGAAGACTACGAAGCCTAAAAGCCAAAGGGTATTCAAATCAACAAGTCAACAAAGAAGACAAAATCTATTACAAAATAGTCGATGCACTAATCAATTAGCTAATCAATGCTCCAATGAATTAGCTAGTCGATGTGCTAATTGGTGTGCTAATAAATTAGTTTCTAACAGAAACTAATCAATGGTTAATTTTAATTTCTTGGAGCCCAATTTTGATCCAAGTGCTAATGTTGGTTGCTTTAGACTATAAATAGCGATAGAGAGTGAATGTAAGGGATATAGACTATAAAAAGGGGGAGATTGTTAGCATTTTTAGGTCTCATGTTTATGAGCCTACTTCTTAATCTTATTTTGATGATTACAAATAATTTCTAACAACGTATGTCGAGTGTTTGCATTTGTTTTGTTAGGTAATCTACATAAACATTAGTCGGAGGCTGGGTGGAATTGAGCCTACACGATCACATCAAATGGAGGTTGGTGGAAATATAGGTATGAAGCCATTGCACATCAAGTTATATTTAAGATCAAGCTTTATCCGTAAATCAAGACAAGCTCATTGAAGATCTATCAAGCTTGCGTAAATTAGTTTAGGGTTTATACTATGTGTGTAGATACTTTAAGCTCAATCATATACACACATACACGTTTTGGTTTTATAGTTTTTAAGTTCATATAAATATGAAACAAATATACTTATTTATATATATACATACATGTTTTATATTTATCATTTTTGGTTTTGGTAAACAATGTGTTTAGCCACATAAACATGAAAACTTAACACCACGTATATAAATATATTTTTATGTTTTGAACGGTTTACAAAACAAATGATATCTCACAAAGGAGAAATGAAATTTGAGAAATTCTTTTTCTAACATTTTCTATTACATGTTTATAAATATTTTCCAAATATTTATTATTTTTGGAGTTTATTTACTATGCTGAATTGATTTTACAAAATTGGGTATTTTAGTAGTTTTTAGAATCTATAATATCTGTGTTCAAACAATTATTTCTCTTAACTGGGAAGAGATATTTCAGAAATACTTTCCCTAACATATGCATATACATGTCTAGAAACTTCTCATAAAATTTTTTTATTTTTGGATTTGATTTACTATTTGTAATTGATTTTATAAAGCCAGATATACAAATTTCTAGAATGCTGGGATTTTGGGGTATTTTGGTCTTTTAAGCCTATAACGGCTAGTAACGGCTAGTTTTTGTATTTGTTGGTTTTTGGAGTTTTTTGGCTGGTTTAAGGGGTTATAAAAAGCCATCAACTTTTATTGTTTCTCATATATGTTTAAGATAGTTTCAAAACAAGTTTACAAGTGTTTAAGTTTAGTTTTAAGTTTGTTTTTAAGAGGGTTTATGTGAAGAAGGTTTTAAAAGAGGAGATCATTTTCATTTAGTCTTTCAATCTTCCAATCTCTCCCTCTTGTTCATTAGAGAAGTTTTTCCAAATTCAATTTCTAGCTTTATTTATATTTATTGTTGATTATTATTTCTATAAGCTAGATTTTCATATTGAGTTTAGTTTTGATTATTTCTCTTTGTTTACACACACAACCATTGAGCTTATAGTATTTTCATACATTGTATAATTTGAGTTATGGTGAGTGTGAATTAGAGAGTAAGCCTATATTGTGTTCTCATCTATTGTAGAGAGCAAAGCTTATATTTGAGCCTCTATTGTGAGATTCACCTTGTAATACATAAGTACACCAAGAGGAGTGTGTGGTGACGACGTGGTCGATACCAAGAGGAGTGACGTCGGTAGCAAAGCTTAGGAAGAGGTAGTAAAGTCATGTACTTGAGGGAGGAGACTTGTAAGGACCAACACTTGAGGTTATAGGTTGTGTGATTACATTGTTAGTGATTGTGAATGTTGATCGGTGAGGGTTGAAAACCGATATTATGAGGTATAAACGTTTTTAGGGTGAGCATCAAAAACCCGGTTGTGATAGTGAATTTCTCCCTGGGAGTGGAGAGCGGAGATTCAGGTCGGAAGGACCGAACTCCGTGATGATTTTCATTTGTTTGAGTTTGCCTTGATGTTATTATTTGTGCTTATCATTTATCTCATTTTATATCGCCATTGTGTATTGCTCATTATTTATATTGCCCTATCACATTTGCATCTTGTTTATTTCACCCTTATTTATATTGCTTAACCTTGCATATATATCTTGTTGCATATCATTTTTGTAAGGATATTTGTAAATTAGTTTTAAATTGGCATTAATATTGGATTATATTAGCATTCACCCTATTCACCCCCGTTTAGGGTACTTTCGATTAGTATTAGAACTTGGTGCTCTTGATTAGAGACTTAATTGCCTAGAGTCAAAGTTTCTTGTTCTCATATTTATGCTATTCTAGTTTTGAGATTATTTGTATTTTGCTTGCACATTTTTTTATTATGGATATGCATGTTACACTATGTTCAGGCTATGATTTTAATATTGCTCCAAAATACAGAAATTTTACTTATGCTCAATGGTGCTTTAGATTTAAAATATTTGTTAAATCTAAAAATATCAATTTAAGGGAAGTTATTGATAGTACTTATATTGTGCCCACTTTGGAGAAATCCAAATGGAGCAAGCATGATAAAAGGATGTTTACAATGAACAAGTTAGTGTTAGAATTTTTTCTTATTACCTTTGAAACATGTATTTCTATCGAACTTGCTCATTTTAATATTGATTATATAATATGGAAATTTTTGAAGCATAACAAGGATACTTGGAGGTGATTCGATGCGTTATGGTGGAATCGACTTCAAGTGATAGTGGAGCATCATGCACATGGCCACTAGGCGATAGCCCTAGTGTGGTATGTAATTTGGAATCCGAAAATAAATTATCTATTAGTGAACTCGCATGTGCATATGAAAAATTAATGAATGTATATAAGAAATTGCACCATAATTTTATTGATTTAAAAAGCAAGGATGTTAATTTAAATCTGATTATGAGTTGCTATCTTACAAATTTGATATCATTGAAAAAAATATGATGCTTAAAGAAAACAATGATATGTTAAGTTTGGAAAATAAAAAATTAAACTCATCTCTTTCTAGCTTATCTCTTGCTAAGATTGATATCATGCTAGAGGCAGAAACAATTAGAAATAAATTTGATTCTTTCAAGAATAATCATGTTTGCTCTACTTCTAGTGTTAATGCATATGTGCCTAATGATGAGTTGAATGTTGTTAAAAATCGTACTTTTTTTATGCTCAATGGTGCTTTAGATTTTAAATATTTGTTAAATCTAAAAATATTGATTAATGAGAAGTTATTGATAGTGCTTATATTATGCCCGTATTGAAGAAATCCAAGTGGAGCGATCATGATAAAAAGATGTTTACAATGAACAAGTTAGTGTTAGAATTTTTGCTTAATACTTTTGAACCATGTATTTCTAACAAACATGCTCATTTATATTGTGCTTACACAATATAAAAACTTTTTAAAGCACATCAAGGAAAGTTGGAGGTGATTCAACACCTTGTGACGGAATTAACTTCAAGTGATAGTGGAGCATCATGCACACGACCACTAAGCGATAGCCCTAGTGTGTATGTAATTCAGAATCTGAAAATGAATTATCGATTAGTGAGCTCACATGTGCATATGAAAAATTAGTGAATGCCTATAAGAAATTACACCATAATTTTATTAATTTAAAAAGCAAGCATGTTAACTTAAAATCCAATCATGAGTTGCTATCTTTCAAATTTGATATCATTAAAAAAGAAAATATGATGCTTAAAGAAAACAATGATATGTTAAGTTTGAAAATGAAAAATTAAACTCATCTCTTGCTAGCTTATCTCTTGCTAAGATTGATGTCATGCTAGAGGCAGAAACAACTAGAAATGAGTTTGATTTTTTCAAGAATAATCATGTTTGCTCTACTTCTAGTGTTAATGCATATGTGTCTAATGATGAGTTGAATGTTGTTAAAAATCGTACTTTTATTTATGCTCAATGGTGCTTTAGATTTAAAATATTTGTTAAATCTAAAAATATTGATTTATGGGAAGTTATTGATAGTGCTTATATTGTGCCCGCATTGAAGAAATCCAAGTGGAGCGATCATGATAAAAAGATGTTTACAATGAACAAGTTAGTGTTAGAATTTTTGCTTAATGCCTTTGAACCATGTATTTCTAACAAACTTGCTCATTTTGATAGTGCTTACACAATATAAAAACTTTTTAAAGCACATCAAGGAGAGTTGGAGGTGATTCGACGCATTGTGGCAGAATTAACTTCAAGTGATAGTGGAGCATCATGCACACGACCACTAAGAGATAGCACTAGTGTGGTATGTGATTCAGAATCTGAAAATGAATTATCTATTAGTGAGCTCGCATGTACATATGAAAAATTAATGAATGCATATAAGAAATTACACCATAATTTTATTGATTTAAAAAGCAAGCATGTTAACTTAAAATCCAATCATGAGTTGCTATCTTCCAAATTTGATATCATTAAAAAAGAAAATATGATGCTTAAAGAAAACAATGATATGTTAAGTTTAGAAAATGAAAAATTAAACTCATCTCTTGCTAGCTTATCTCTTGCTAAGATTGATGTCATGCTAGAGGCAGAAACAACTAGAAATGAGTTTGATTTTTTCAAGAATAATCATGTTTGCTCTACTTCTATTGTTAATGCATATGTGCCTAATGATGAGTTGAATGTTGTTAAAAATCATACTTTTCTTTATGCTCAATGGTGCTTTAGATTTAAAATATTTGTTAAATCTAAAAATATCGATTTATGGGAAGTTATTGACAGTGCTTATATTGTGCCCGCTTTGAAGAAATCCAAGTGGAGAGATCATGATAAAAAGATGTTTACAATAAACAAGTTAGTGTTAGAATATTTGCTTAATGCCTTTGAACCATGTATTTCTAACAAACTTGCTCATTTTGATAGTGCTTACATAATATAGAATTTTTTTAAAGCACATCAAGGAGACTTGGAGGTGATTCGACGCATTGTGGCAGAATTGACTTCAAGTGATAGTGGAGCATCATGCACACGACCACTAAGCAATAGCCCTAGTGTGGTATGTGATTCAGAATCTAAAAATGAATTGTCTATTAGTAAGCTCGCATGTGCATATAAAAAATTAATGAATGCATATAAGAAATTACACCATAGTTTTATTGATTTAAAAAGCAAGCATGTTAACTTAAAATCCATTCATGAGTTGCTATCTTCCAAATTTGATATCATTAAAAAAGAAAATATGATGCTTAAAGAAAACAATGATATGTTAAGTTTGGAAAATGAAAAATTAAACTCATCTCTTGCTAGCTTATCTCTTGCTAAGATTAATGTCATGCTAGAGACAGAAACAATTAGAAATGAATTTGATTTTTTCAAGAATAATCATGTTTGCTAGTGTTATTGCATATGTGCATAATGATGATTAGAATGTTATTAAAAATCATATTTTATCTTTAGATTCAATTCTTAATACATGCATTGATAATCATAAGAAGCTTATGAATATGTGTGCTAAGTCTAATGCTACTACATTTAAACATCTTATACATCATGCATACATATATAGCAAAGTTTATAAGTGCTCTATTGTGACCGTAAAGGTCATTTAGCTAAATTTTGCTATGATGCACACAAACATAAGAATATTAATGCTCCTTGTACATCTCATCAAGTTTCTTTATCACACACACATTTACATGCCCCTATTTCTTATCACAAGCATGCTAATGTGTTTAAGTGTGATTATTGTGGTAGATTTGGTCATTTGACCAAATTTTATTTTGACTTAAATAATGTTTCTCATTTACAAAATAAATTTAAAAGACAATCTTTATTTGAAAATAATTCCCGTGCACGTACACTTGGTCATCACAAATCATTTAACCCTTTTTATTGCACCTATTGCAACTGGAAAGGTTATTTGTATAATTTTTATTTTGACCGTGTTAGTGTACCACGTGTGTGACGCCCCTGGGTTCACTCAAGGCTGCAGTCCAAGGTGAAACCAAGAATGTCAAACCTGCCATGCATCATACCGTGCAATAACATGTTTCACCATCACAATTAACATCTATCTAGTAGAGTCAACAACAGGTGTAGGTACAAAAGCAGGTAAAAAATAATACAAGAAACAACTGATGAAATGATAGTGATCACATTAATATCTCATCATCCAACATACAGAAATACATAGTCAATGTCTGAATAGATAAACTGGAATACTCAACAAGTCTCAAAATACAAATATCTGACAAGAGGAAATAAGGCATACGGCCTTTACAACTTCTAAAATAAGACTCTCAAATGTCTAAACAAAAGTCTACTGTGGAACTCCAAAAGAAAATATAACTAAGTAGACAGCTAAAGCTAAAATGCATCGCCATCAACCTGCGACTCTCCGGGCTCCTGGCTCGTTACCTGAAAGGGGGAGGGACAACGAGCATCAAAGCGCTAGCGAGCAACATCACAACCAACCCCAAGGGAACAGGGCTCGTTGTATAAGAAAATTCAGTTAATACATAATAGATCTAAAATGATTGATCTTACTAAAGAGGATCTTAGTATTTAGAAATTTACAACACGAGCATAGATACGTCGAGCGAAATATTCCAAATAAGGAAATCCTCATGTATATACCTTGTATCTCAAATTGTAAATCCCTAAACACCAAACCCGAGGTTCTAGTACATGGGACAATAATAAATTAAAAAGAAAACGAAACACATCTCTACTTCCAAACATAGTGTCATGTCAAACTCACATGAGTGACATGTCAGAAAACGATTAAGTGTCCGAAACATAGACTATATAAATTAAACGTCCAACCCATAGACTGCATGAAGTAAACGTCCAACTCATGGACTGAAAGTAACCGTTGTCCAACGCATGGACCGGATGTGACCTTTGTCCAACGCATGGACCGGATGGTAATGCATATCCAGCAAGAGGATTAAATAGCAATGCATGTCCAACACGAGGACTAAGATGAATCGTAGTCCAACACGAGGACTTCTATAAATCATAGTCCAACACGAGGACTGAAATGGATTATAGTCCAACATGAGGACTGTGTAACTGTGAAAAGCATATGTGGCCAGATATACATAATCTAAAATCATCCGCATCTCGGTGTACATGTCTAAACTTATGTCAAAAGTCATCCCACATGTACAGATAAATCATTAACATGGTAAACTAGGGTCAGGTCATCGAGGTGACCCCGAAAAGCAACTCAAACAGATCAACAATCTGTAAAACAGCTCATCAGTCGACTGATGTGTCGACTGATGACGTCAGTCGACTCCTATGTCGACTGATAAGGCTCAGACAGCACAACCTCAGCTCACTAGTCGACTGAACAGTCGACTGAGAAGCTAAGAAAACAAAATCAGCCCGTCAGTCGACTGATCAGCCGACTGACGACTGGAAATTTGCCCGTCGGTCGACTGATCAGTCGACCGATAGACTGCAGAAACTCTGCACAGGTTTTTATTTACCCAAACTTCGATCTAAACTCATCCCCATCAATCCCAAGCATGAAAAATACTAATATCAACATATTTGCACTAAACTGGAATGAAAGATCACATATAAACATTTATAAAAAACCTTAAACACATAAAAACATGTTTAATACGTTTTGAAATCAATAAATCATAAAATAACTGTTGTTAAACGTTTTTCAGATCTAGATCCATTTAATAAAATATTGTTGGTCTTTTTATAAACTGAGATGCTCAATACCTCACCTCATATACCATAAAGATTCATTCTTTGTACTAAAAATACGTTTTTGGCTCAAAAAAAACTCGTTAAACTCAATAAATTCGTGTAAAACAAAAGGGACAGAGTTGGGCGAGATGTTACTCGCCTCGGGGTAATGAACACCTCCTGGATCTGAGAGAGTGTGGATCCCCTTTGCTGCAATGTGGAGATTTCACCGAAAATCCTCCAAGTTCTCCCCCAAATCACCAAGAACAACCTAGGGTTTTAGACAGGGGAGAGGGGGCTAGGGTTTTCTCTGGTCTGAAGGTGAGAGGGGGTGATTTCGGGTGAGAGGGGATATATACAAACAGTTAAACCCGACCCAAACCTGAACCAAATCAAATCAGACCCAAAACCTAAAAAACTGGAAAAATTCAGCGCATCAGTCGACTGATGTGTCGACCGATACAGTCAGTCGACTGATGTGTCGACTGATCTGGAAAAATTCAGTTTTTTGTGCATGTTTTGCTTATTTGCAACACCATCGCACAAAACTCTACACTCATACTCTCATATCATCTCAAATAACTTGTTATCATGTACATCAATGACCTCAAGCTATTTATCATAAAAAAATTATTTATTTACTAATAATTCACATATATTCATATAAAAATTACGGGGTTCTACATTCTTCCCCCCTTAGAAGAATTTCATCCTCAAAATTCGGAAACTATATGCATATCACAACATGAACTTCCAAATAAACATATAGAGATATTTATACTTAACGATCTAAAATGGTAATATTCCCGCTCGAACCCTAATCTAGTAGAACTAGTACATCGGGTGAAAAATCCAAACAAGGAACCCCCCATTTATATACCATGTGTTCCAAAAGATTAAAGTATTAAGCGAAAATATCTTCATTCTAGTGTTAAATATAAACATAACCAAAGATATAAACATAAAGTAAGATATATAACCTAATAAGAATTAATTTACCTGCTCAACCTATCTGGGCGCAAGCTTCCCCCGTCGCCCGAATCGCTGCACGCCCTTCATAGGCGATACCTTCAACATAACTGAATCCCAAACCTGAAACTCCAAGGGTCTTCGCCTCTTATCTACATAGCTCTTCTGCCGACTCTGAGCGGCTAGAATCCGCTCCCTGATCAATGCTACCTTCTCGGTAGTCTTCCTCACCAGCCCCAGTCCAATCATCAAGCTATCTTCCGGCTCTGCCCAACATATCGGTGATCTACAGGGTCTCCCGTATAATGCCTCATACGAAGCCATACCGATCATCGCTTGATAACTGTTGTTATAAGCGAACTCTATCAATGGAATGTGATCCTCCCAACTACCTTGAAAGTCAATGACACAAGCCCTCAACATGTCTTCCAACACCTTATTCACTCTCTCTGTCTGACCATTCGTCTGTGGGTGGAAAACACTGCTGAATGATAATCTGCTACCAAAAGAGTCCTAAAAACTCCTTCAAAAGTGCGAAGTGAACACCGAACCTCGATCCGATACAATCGTGTTTGGAACTCCATGAAGTCGAACTATCTCACGGATAAATATCCTCGCATATGCCTTGGCAGTATAGGTAGTCCTCACTGGAATAAAATGTGCCGACTTCGTCAACCGGTCCGCAATCACCCAAACTGAATCATTCCTCTCCTTCGACTTCGGCAACCCTACAATAAAGTCCATAGCAATGTCTAGCCACTTCCACTCTGGAATGGGTAAAGGCTGAAGTGTTCCTGCTGGTCTCTGATGTTCTGCCTTCACCTACTGACAGGAAAAACACTTAGCCACATACTCTACAATCTCCCTTCGCATATCACTCCACCAAAAGTGTCTCTTCAGGTGCTTGTACATCTTAGTAGCCCCTTGATGTACTATATACCGAGTACGATGAGCTTCATCAAGTAACTCTCTTTTCAGCTCGGCACTGGCTGGCATGACTAGCTTGCCCTTCATCCGGAGACCTCCATCTGCTCTAATGATCCAATCAGTCTTAGACTCCTTGGAAATCTCCTCCTTCCGGATTTGAATCCAAGAGTCTCCCAACTGAGCTCTGACCACTCTGTCACTCCAAGATGGCTGCACTGTCACAGCTCCCAAAAATGCACTGGTCTCTCCAATCTCGGGTCTAAAATTAAACTGGCTAAGGGTGATAAGATCCCGATGTAGTGAACACCTCAAAGCCGAAATCCGAGATCGACGCTTCCTGCTTAATGCATCTGCCACGATGTTCGCTTTCCCTGGATGATACTAGATCATGAACTCCTAGTCCTTGATAAACTCAACCCACCTCCTTTGTCTCTGATTGAGTTCCTTCTGAGAAAAGAGGTACTTCAGACTCTGATGGTCTGTGAATAACTCAAACTGCACTCCATATAAGTAGTGCCTCCATGACTTCAGTGCAAATACCACTGCTGCTAACTCCAAGTCATGAGTGTGATAGTTCTGCTCATGCACCCTCAACTGCCGCGAGATGTAAGCTACTACCCTCTGAGTCTACATCAATATGCCTCCTAAGCCTGCCAACGATGCATCTGAATACACGATGAATGTCCTGTCGCTGCTCGGAATAGTCAAAACTGGCGTTGTAGTCAACTTAGCCTCAAAATATCAAAGGCCTTTTGGCACTCCATGCTCCATATGAACTGTACACCCTTCCTCGTAAGGTGTGTAGTCGGCGTCGCAATCTTCGAGAAGTCCTGAATGAACTTCCTATAATATCCAGCTAAACCCAAAAAGCTGCGAATCTATATCACCGTCTTTGGTTGCTCCCAATCAAGAACTACCGTGACCTTAGCTAGGTCCACTGCTATGCCCTCTCTACTGATGATGTGGCCAAGAAGTCTGACTTCTGAAAGCCAAAATTCACACTTGCTAAACTTAGCATATAACTGATGCTCTTGTAGAGTCCTCAACGCTATCCGTAGATGCTCCTCGTGGTCTGCCTCCGATCTCGAGTAAATAAGAATATCATCGATGAAAACGATCACGAACTGATCTAAGAAGGGACGGAAAACCTGGTTTATCAAGTCCATGAATACCACGGGTGCATTAGTCAACCCAAATGGCATGACCAAGAACTCAAAAGAACCATATCGAGCAAAAAAGGCGGTCTTGGGAATATCAATCTCCCTAACCCGCAACTGATGATAGCCAGAACGAAGATCAATCTTCGAGAAATACTGCGCACCCTGCAACTGGTCAAACAAGTCATCAATCCTAGGTAGTGGGTACCTATTCCGGATAGTGACCTTGTTCAACTCTCTATAATCTATGCATAATCTCATACTACCGTCCTTATTCTTCACGAAGAGGACCGGTGCGCCTCACGGAGAATGACTCCGGCAAATAAAACCCCGAGCTAATAACTCGTCCAACTAGGTCTGAAGCTCCCTCATCTTAGCTGGTGCCATACGATAGGGTGCGCGGGATATCGGGGTTGTGCCTGGCTGCAACTCAATACAGAACTCTACCTCTCTCACTGGAGGTAATCCAGGTATGTCTTGAAAGACATCCTGATACTCTGAGACAACTCTAGTCTCCAATAACTCAGCACCCTGATCCCGTCGCATCACCTCCTTGATGTATGCCAGAAATGACTCCGCAAATCGGTTGCCCTGAGAGGTGGCAACAATTATCTCGGACCCGTCGGACGCTCTTAACTTAACTGTCTTCGCAAAGCAGTCAATACTAATATGGTTGGAAGACAACTAATCCATACCAAGGATGATATCGAACTCGGACATACGCAACACTATCAAATCAACTATGAACTCCGACTCGTCTAAACTGACGGTACACCTCCTACAAACGCTCTTCAGAAGTGATACCTCTCCTAAAGGGGTGGAAACAGATAAAGGGGTGTCTAGAGGCTGAGCTACAAGCTGGAGTCTAGCCATAAATGCATGCGATATGAAGGAATACGAAGCTCCCGAATCGAAAAGAATATTGGCAGGAAAGGAATTCACAAAGAACATACCATCCAAAACTGCTCCATTAGCTCCATGATCATGCGGAACTACTGCATATACTTCGCTGGTGGCTAAAGACTGCTCTGTCGCTGGTGCTGGAGAATATGGGACAATATGCCCCAGGGAAACCTCCCGAACTGCTAGAACCTGCCCCTCAGTCTTCGGCTGCTGCTGAATTGGACCATTTTCCTTCAGAGCTCTTGTTGGTGCACTGCGGCACTCTAACGCCTTGTGTCCGACCTTGCGACAGTTAAAACAAGTTCCCCGGAATTTGTGCTGCTGACGTGCTCTCTGATCATGTTTAGATCCATTCTTATGAGGGCCCTGCTATTGCTGTTGAGGTCCAGTCAAGGGTCTCTTGTTCTTACCCTTGTCTCCGGCGTGCCCTCTCTTAGCACTCCCTTCCTTGTCCTTCTGAAACTTAGCTGTCCTATTTTCCTGAGAAATGGCGGTTTCAGCTACTGGTGGTGGTGTAATGTGATTCGCCACAAGCTCCTCGATTGCTGCTATCCTAGCGACTAGGGGAGCAATAAGATCTACCAGGTACTGGGGAGCCTGCTACGGCTCAGGTGGATTTTGCTGTGGTTCAGCCTGTCCAGATCTCTGAGTACGTGACATACCATATTCTGACATCTCTGTATATAACAAAAAGAGTTCATAAGTCAAAATAGATATATATACATACATAACGTATCACCATACGATTTTCACAACATACAGTATTCACACAAATACTTTAAATTTATACAAAATAGTTGTCATAAAAAAAAATTTCTTAAATTTTGAGATATACGCATATATCGTCCTCACTCATACTAGGAATTCCTTACGGACTCTATACATGAATCCTAGGAAACTCAAACCTAGCTCCACGACTCGACACAGGATGATCCTAAGGATACTGGAATTAGGGCTTTGATACCAACTGTGACGCTCCTGGGTTCACTCAAGGCTGCAGTCCAAGGTGAAACCAAGAATGTCAAACCTGCCATGCACCACACCGTGCAATAACATGTTTCACCATCACAATTAAAATCTATCTAGTAGAGTCAACAATAGGTGTAGGTACAAAAGCAGGTAAAAGATAATACAAGAAACAACTGATGAAATGATAGTGATCACATTAATATCTCATCATCCAACATACAGAAATACATAGTCAATGTCTGAATAGATAAACTGGAATACTCAACAAGTCTCAAAATACAAATATCTGACAAGAGGAAATAAGGCACACGGCCTTTACAACTTCTAGAATAAGACTCTCAAATGTCTAAACTGTGGAACTCCAAAAGAAAATATAACTAAGTAGACAGCTGAAGCTAAAATGCATCGCCATCAACCTGCGACTCTCCGGGCTCCTGGCTCGTTACCTGAAAGGGGGAGGGACAACGAGCGTCAAAGCGCTAGCGGGCAACATCACAACCAACCCCAAGGGAACAGGGCTCGTTGTATAAGAAAATACAGTTAATACATAATAGATCTAAAATCATTGATCTTACTAAAGAGGATCTTAGTATTTAGAAATTTACAACACGAGCATAGGTACGTCGAGCGAAATAATCCAAACAAGGAAACCCTCATGTATATACCTTGTATCTCAAATTGTAAATCCCTAAACACTAAACCCGAGGTTCTAGTACATGGGACAATAATAAATTAAAAAGAAAACGAAACACATCTCTACTTTCAAACATAGTGTCATGTCAAACTCACATGAGTGACATGTCAGAAAACGATTAAGTGTCCGAAACATAGACTATATAAATTAAACGTCCAACCCATAGACTACATGAAGTAAACGTCCAACTCATGGACTGAAAGTAACCGTTGTCCAACGCATGGACTGGATGTGACCTTTGTCCAACGCATGGACCGGATTGTAATGCATATCCAGCACGAGGATTAAATAGCAATGCATGTCCAACACGAGGACTAAGATGAATCATAGTCCAACACGAGGACTTCTATAAATCATAATCCAACACGAGGACTGAAATGGATTATAGTCCAACACGAGGACTGTGTAACTGTGAAAAGCATATGTGGGCAGATATACATAATCTAAAATCATCCGCATCACGGTGTACATGTCTAAACTTATGTCAAAAATCATCCCACATGTACAGATAAATCATTAACATGGTAAACTATGGTCAGGTCATCGAGGCGACCCCGAAAAGTAACTCAAACAGATCAACAATCTGTAAAACAGCTCATCAGTCGACTGATGTGTCGACTGATGACGTCGGTCGACTCCTATGTCGACTGATAAGGCTCAGACAGCACAACCTCAGCCCACCAGTCGACTGACCAGTCGACTGAGAAGCTGAGAAAACAAAATCAGCCCGTCTGTCGACTGATCAGCCGACTGACGACTGGAAATTTGACCGTCGGTCGACTGATCAGTCGACCGATAGACTGCAGAAACTCTGCACAGGTTTTTATTTACCCAAACTTCAATCTAAACTCATCCCTATCAATCCCAAGCATGAAAAATACTGATATCAACATATTTGCACTAAACTGGAATGAAAGATCACATATAAACATTTATCAAAAACCTTAAACACATAAAAACATGTTTAATACGTTTTGAAATCAATAAATCATGAAATAACTCTTGTCAAACGTTTTCAGATCTAGATCCATTTAATAAAACATTGTTGGTCTTTTTATAAACTGAGATGCTCAATACCTCACCTCATATACCATAAAGATTCATTCTTTGTACTAAAAATACGTTTTTGGCTCAATAAAAACTCGTTAAACTCAATAAATTCGTGTAAAACAAAAGGGACAGAGTTGGACGAGATGTTACTCGCCTCGGGGTGATGAACAACTCCTGGATCTGAGAGAGTGTGGATCCCCTTTGCTGCAATGTGGAGATTTCGCCAAAAATCCTCCAAGTTCTCCCCCAAATCACCAAGAACAACCTAAGGTTTTAGATAGGGGAGAGGGGGCTAGGGTTTTCTTTGGTATGAAGGTGAGAGGGGGTGATTTCGGGTGAGAGGGGATATATACAAATAGTTAAACCCGACCCAAACCCGAACCAAATCAAATCAGACCCGAAACCTGAAAAACTAGAAATCAGCGTATCAGTCGACTGATGTGTCGACCGATACAGTCAGTCGACTGATGTGTCGACTGATCTGAAAAAATTTAGTTTTTTGTGCATGTTTTGCTTATTTGCAACACCATCGCACAAAACTCTACACCCATACTCTCATATCATCTCAAATAACTTGTTATCATGTACATCAATGACCTCAAGCTATTTATCATAAAAGAATTATTTATTTACTAATAATTCACATATATTCATATAAAAATTATGGGGTTCTACAACATGCGCCCAAACGGGATCATTATCCTAGGACTTTGAGCTTAAATGGTAGGAGTCATGTCCCTAAATCTTTGGGCACCAAAAGTATTTGGGTGCCAAAACCTTTTTAATTTTAAACCAAGATTCTTAGCATTTTTATTTCACTTCTTGGTTTTTGAAAAACATGTTTTTAAAATTTTTAAGTAAATAATTTTATTTTCATTCTTTTGGCTTTGATTGTCATGAGAGGTTTTTGTTTGAGCAACCCCCGGATTTATTGGGTGTTTATTTTCCAAATAATGTTTACCGGGTATTAAAATCTTTATATGGGTTGAAACAAGATAAAGAGCTTGATATGGTTTCCTCTCTTGCCTTGTTATTTGAAAATTGATATGGGTTTCTTTTTATGTGATTTTATTTGATTTGTGATTTCATTTGAGCGATTTGTTTTTCATTTGGATTTCCATGATTGTCATTATTTTCATGGTTCTCATGATCCATTTTCATTGAAAATATTTTTTTCATGATTCTCATGTTTTTCAATCTATTGATTTCTTAAATTGCTTTTTGATTAGGTTTTGTTTTTAAACCGTTGCTTTGAGTTACCCTTTCATATGATATATCTTTATGTGTTCTCATGGCCTTTTTGAATATGATGTTTTTCATACTCACATTTTGATGGCTTATATTTTATTTTTTATATATGCATTAAGGTATTTTGATAGGGAGAGCTCTTCCCTATATTATTTATTGTTTTAATACTCACCGTGCTTATAGGTAGGGTGAGCCTTCGCTCACTTTCATTCTTTTGTTTTCCCTATTTTTGATGGTACCAAAGAGGGAGAAACAAGCGGGTTGTGAGTATATTTATGAGTATTGTGCTTTCTTGCATATGTAAGTATATTTATAAGTATTGTGTTTTATTGCATATTTTATACCTCTTTGTGTAGATTGTTTGTCATTATCAAAAAGGGGGAGATATTTAGCCTTGTTAGGTCTCATGTTTATGAGCCTACTTTCTAATCTTGTTTTGATGATTACAAACAATTCCTAACAACGTGTGTCGAGTGTTTGCATTTATTTTGTTAGGTAATCAACACAAATATTAGTCGGACGTTGGATGAAATTAAGCCTGCACGATCACATCAAATGGAGGTTGGCAGAAATATCGGTATGAAGCTATTGTATCAAATTATATTCAAGATCAAGCTTCATTCGTAAACCAGGACAAGCTCATTGAAGATCTATCAAGCTTGGGTAAATTAGTTTAGGGTTTATACTATGTGTGTAGATACTTTAAGCTCAATCATATACACACATACACGTTTTGGTTTTATAGTTTTTAAGTTTATATAAATATGAAACAAATATACTCATTTATATACATAAATACATGTTTCATATTTATCATTTTTGGTTTTGGTAAATAATGTGTTTAGCCACATAAACATAAAAACTTAACAACACGTATATAAATATATTTTCATATTTTGAACGGTTTATAAAGTAAATGATATATCACAAATGGGAAATGAAATTTGAGAAATATTTTTTCTAACATGTTCTATTACATGTTTATAAAATATTTTCTAAAATTTTATCATTTTTGGAGTTGATTTACTATGCTGAATTGATTTTACAAAATTGGGTATTTTAGTAGTTTTCAGAATGTATAATATCTGTGTTCAAACAATTATTTCTCTCAACTGGGAAGTGATATTTCAAAAATACTTTCCCTAACATGTGCATCTACATGTCTAAAAACGTCTCTCAAAAGTTTTTTTAGTATTTGTTCAGTTGATTTACTATTTTTAATTGATTTTACAAAGCCAGATATGCAAATTTCTAAAAAGCTGGATTTTGGGGTATTTTAGTCTTTTCAGCCTATAACGGCTAGTTTTTGTTTTTGTGGGTTTTTGGGTAGTTTAAGAGGCTATAAAAAGTCCTTAACTTTCATTGTTTCTCATGTATGTTTAAAACAGTTTCAAAACAAGTTTACAAGTGTTTAAATTTGGTTTTAAGTTTGTTTTCAAGAGAGTTTATGTGAAGAAGGTTTCACAAGAGGAGATCATTTTCGTTTGGGCCTTCAATCTTCCAATCTCTCCCTATTGTTCATAAGAGAAGTTTTTCTAAAATTAAATTTCTAGCTTCATTTATATTTATTGTTGATTATTATTTCTATAAGCTAGATTTTCATATTGAGTTTAGTTTTGATTATTTCTCTTTGTTTATACACATAACCATTGAGCGTATAGTATTTTCATACACTGTATAATTTGGATTGTGGTGAGTGTGACTTAGAGAGTGAGCCTACATTGTGTTCTCATCTATTGTAGAGAGCAAAAAACTTATATTTGAGCCTTTATTGTGAGATTCACCATGTAATACACAAGTACACCAAGAGGAAGGTGTGGTGAGGACGTGGTCGATACCAAGAAGAGTGGTGTCGATTGTAAAGGCTAAGGAGAGGTAGTAAAGTCGAGCGCTTAAGGGAGACTAAGGAGTGATTGTGAACGTTAATCAGTGAGCGTTGAAAAACCGATATTGTGATGTGTAAACATTTTTTGGGTGAGCGTCGAAAACCCAATTGTAATAGTTGATTTCTCCCCGAGAGTGGGGAACAGAGACGTAAGTCAGAAGAACTGAACTCTGTGATCATTTTCGTGTGTTTGAGTTTGCCTTGGCATTATTATTTGTGCTTATCATTTGTCTCATTCTATATCGTCATTGTGTATTGCTTATTATTTATATTGTCGTATCATATTTGCATCTTGTTTATTTTACTCTTGTTTATATTGCTTATCCTTACATATATATCTTGTTGCATATCATTTTTGTAAGGATATTTGTTAATTAGTTTTAAATTGGTTTTAATATTGGATTAGATTAGCATATTCACTCTATTCACCCCCCTCTAGGGTACTTTCAGTAGAGAGTGAAGGTAAGGGATATAGAAATTTTTTATAAAACTCCATTTTGGATAGCAAGGATACTTTTTGAGAATGACTTCCAAAATTATAAAGTTTAATTTGCAATAAATAAAAGTTTTTCCAATTTTTTTAAATTTCTTCTTCTTCACTTGTATTGATGAAGAGTTGCTTCAAAATGGGCCAATCCTTTGCACTATAAGCTTTTATTTTCCCTCTTTTAATTTTTATTTAGAATTGTATATTTAGAATTTAATTTATTGCTTTTAATTCATGCTTTTTAGTGAGGATTTAATTGCATCTTTCTTTTATGCTTTGTAATTTAAGATTTTCTTGTTTTTTTATTCTTGCTTAACAAACCAAGATTTACAATATGCACTATATGAGGATTATTTTCAGACTTGCAATCAACCCATTTTCTTGTCTCTAAGCGTGCGCACGAGCGCGCACACACACGCACGTACATACATAATAAACTAACATTTTACATGTATGTTCTTGCCTTAGACCAATTCTTAACAAATATCAGATCTCTTTTTTTAGTGCATCTTGCCATGTGATTTTTAAGGTAGTACCCCTAAACTACTTCCATCACCTTCAAATAAGCAATATTTACATTTTGCTCTTGTGACTTTTGTTTCAACCTCCTTTCCATGAATGTTTTCTTTTCAATTTTATCAAATTTGTCAAAATCCTCTGCTAACGTACACGCATGCCGAGATTTCGATGGTTAGGAAGATGAAGAGCAGCGATAAACAATTCCTTAGCATTGGATTGAGAATGACGAATCCTTGCTTGCAATCCAAAGAGATCAGTTCTTGTGTAAAATTTGCTGGAAATGGTGAAGTTCTTGAATCTGAAGCTATGGATCAACTGGTCCTAAGGGGAAAAGAATGAAGAAATCTATGGAAGAGATCCTCAGAGATAAAAATCCAAAAGATCAGACAACTCCTCAATCGATTGGATGCAGATCTCGTAATCTTTGTAAGTATTCTTCCTCTCCTGATGATCTGAGTAGATCTAGTAGATCTTCTTGGGCTGACGATGAAGTTCTTGAGATTGACTCAATAGATCAGCATCTTATCTCAAATTCTAATGAATTGAATCCTATTCAATTGACTCCTACTTTGGATTCTACTGTTTCTTTAAATCCTGATGGAAATTTAACTGAAAAGGTTACTCGTGGTGATTCTAATTTCCCTCTTCTTTCAAATGTTAAACCTGCTACTGAAATGGTGAACCTTGATAAAAAAAGTTGGATCAGTTTGTTGCCGATTATAGGAAAACTAGAAATGGCATGGTCTTGGATTTCATTCCCCTTGAGTCTCACAATTCAGTGATCTTTGAGAAGGAAGAATGGCAAGAAGGTGAATCCATGTTGAAATTTTCACTTATTGGACATGTTATGGGTCTCAATGCTAAATTTAAATCCATGGAGTCTTTTGTTAAGAAAGCTTGGTCTTCATTGGAAAATCCTAAGGTTTTCCTTCTCAAATTCAACAATAAAGAAGAAATCAGTGAAATAATTAAAAATGGTCCTTAGTTCTTTGGGTCAAGGCCACTCCTTCTAAAACATTGGTCAAATGAAGAAGAGATAGAGATGAATCTTGATAATGTCTATCATATGTGGATACAATTGCCAAGCTTAAGACTCAATTTGTGGAATGCCAAGTGCATAAGCAAAATAGCAAGTGTCATTGGAAGATCAGTAACTACAGATAAACTCACTACCAATAGGCAAAGATTAGCCTATGCAAGAATACTAGTTGAGGTAAAAATGCCCTCATAATTTCCTGAGCACATAACTATACAAGGGCCAAATGGAAAATTGATTGATCAAATTGTTCATTATGAGTTCAAGCCTAGATGGTATGATTATTGCAAACAAGTTGGACATGATACTAGTTATTGCAAATGGCACCCTAGAACTAAAAAAAAGTGGATCCCTACGCAATCTAATGCAGCTCAGGCTTCAGCTCCTGCTCCCCCTGGAGATTTAGAACAGGCTCTTACTTCTAGAAATATTGCAGAAAATGTCATTCAAATGAAGCTTCCTCAGGTACCTGTATAAAAGCTTACTCATGTACAAACTAGAACTGCTCAGCAGGTTCATTCAGCTGGAAAGCAAGTGGAAGTGGGAACTGGATGCTCTAGTAATTTTGTGTATGTTGTGCATGTGGAGGTTAATGCCAACAGCAAAAAATCCCCTAATACTCATGCTCAACAAGTTCACTCTACTGGAAACCAAGCAGAACTAGAAAATGGGAATTCTGACAATTCCGTGCATGTTGTGCATGTTTCTGATGCCAACAGCAAAAATGACTCTCCTACTGGAAACCCTTGGATGCTTATACAAAGAAGTAAAAGCAAAGCCCCTATTAATTCTTTTACTCCTTTAGCTAGCATGATGGATGAACTGGATCCATTTACAATGGATAGAGGGGAGACAATTTGATGAATCTATTCTTTTGGAATATAAGGGGACTAAACAAATCCCCTAAGCAGCATCTAGTTAAGCAGTATATAAATCAGTATCATCTTCCCTTTGTGGCTCTTACATCTCATGAATCTACGAGATAGAGTCACTGCCTTATAAATTAACGAGACAATTTTAACTGTTTTAGACGCGAGGGATAATGTATATTGTCACGCAAATAATGTGATAATATACCCAACCCTTGGGAGTGTAATACAGCATGAATTCACCCCATTTGCCTTAAGACGTGCGTTAGCCAAGCAAAACACGTCTTTCAAAGCGTTAATTCCCACGAAGGAGGACACTGGCTCTTCTCGTATGACTCGCAAAAGAGACAAACAAGGGTACAATACACAGAATATTAAATTTACAAAAGCTATGAAAGCTCACCTCCGTAAGTAGAAGCTACACGAGCCTCCCTCTCAACATGCTGAGAGGTCGATCGATTCTTGTAAAAGTGCAGTCGTCTCGGAGACATTGCTAATCTACAATGAAAATCAGTGAGTCAGGTACAACCATAAATCCAAGAACCTGAAATTAACAAGGAAACTTTAACCAAAATCCTATAAATAACACAAGATTTTACGGTTAGAGTCTAATTAATCCTACGGGATCCATACATACACATGACGGGTTCTATTTACATCCAAAACCCCTCACAATCAATTTTTGATCGAAATGCCCAAAATACCCAAAATTTTGGCCATGATTGAAAAAGAAAAATCCATCAAGATCATGTGTATAATTTGGTCATGAATACAAACCCACCAAACCTACATCAAGATTTCGGCCATGATCACCCACAAACCTATGGCCATCAAAGCCACCTCCAAGCTCAAAATTTTTCGGCCACCATCATGCACACTTTCCCAAATTTCGACCATGGATAAGAATCCCACGGAACAAATTCGGCCTTGGACACTAACTCACAACCAAGTTTTGATCTTTTTCCTAAATCAAAGATAATACACCAAAACCCATAGATTCTTGAATCAAAACCAAATACACAAGGGCTATAAAGAGGAGCTTACCCAAATCAAGAGCTTAAACCCTATGCCAAGAACCCAAGAAACTTGAGAACCCAACTCAAGAAAAGTTTGAACCCAACAAAACCCTAGATCCCAAGGGTTATTTTCGGCCAAGAGCAATGGGTTGAAGAGTGAGTTTATGGAGAGGAGTTTGAGAGGATTTTAAGTGTTCTTAAAGGAAGAAGATGGGTTTAGAAGAGTTTGAGTTTAAGAAGAAGTGGGAGGAGTTTGGGAAGAAGAAGAGACAAACCCCCAAAAACCCTGTGGACAAAGGCTAGCCACCCTCTCTCTCCTCCTTCAAAATTCTCTTTCCCCCCTCTTTTTCTTTCTCCTAGGCCGAGACACAAGATGTGTCTCACACCTAGGCTGAGACACAAAGGGTGTCTTGGACCTAGGACAAGACACCACTCGTGTCTCGCCCACTAGGGGAGGTCCCACGCATTTTTTTATAGTGATTTCCACTCAGTTCACTGTATTTGAAGCATGTATTCACACTTTAATGAGTATACAAGTATAAACTGTATCTCCTTGAACCTCCGATAGGTACACGAGATTAAAATAATTCCTGAAACTCCAGTTAATGTATAAGTATAAACTGTAGTCAATGCCGGTTAACACGTTGCGATGAAAGTCAATGCAGGTTAACGTGTAGCCATAAGTCAACATTGGTCAACACATTGGGATGACTCAACGCCGGCCAACGCGTTGCGATGAAAGTCAAGACCGGTCAACGCGTGGAAAACCCCAAAAATTTGAATATTATGTGATAAATAATAATGAATATGTTATATATGATAATTAACATATTTTAATGTTTGATTATGCTAGGAATTGACTTGAGATCAATTCAATCTATATGTGTGAATATATGAGTGTAAATGCACAAGTCATGCACGAAGAAGAAATCTAGAAAAATGACCAGTTAAGAGTTTATATTTTTTTCACACTAATACTGTTAGAATCTAGAAATACTCAAAAGACAAACATTGTAGGTATCTTCAACAGCTTTCCAATAAATCTTAAATCACTTCATTCTGAGGTCTATGTTAAAGTTATAGCCAAAATACTAAATACAATTTTTAGAAACGTTTAGTAGTAGACTACTACTCAGAGTAGTCGACTATCGGGAATTTTTCTGGGCTGACAGGTTGCATATTTTAGGTCGAATTCATTTTTCTTTGAGCCTAATTGATAAGCTAACTATATAAGTGTGTTTTAAACCTAATTTCTGACTTATTTCATGAAAGAACACAGTCGTCATCTCCCCTCAAACCATAGAGTTTGTTCTTGGTGTTCCTCGAGGAGATTCGAGGCCAATCGTTGAGCGAAGGGCGAGATCGCATGCGTTTGGCAGAGGAGGGATCTTGCACGCGTGTCTAGAGGCTCAACATGACATTTTAGGCAAGATCACTTACATTCAAACCTGCATCCTTAGTTAACGAATGATTTAAAGTGTTTAAATCGATGTTTTGCATGCTTATTTATAACCTGATGTGTTAAAAATGAGGTTTTTGATGATAGATCTTAATAAAATGCTAGACCTAAAATTTTTATCTTGCTATTTAGAATAGAAACATGACCATGATCAATTGGATTGTGTAGATTTTCGCTTGTAACTTGATTTCTATGTGTTAATCATGCTTAAAACCCTAAACTTGTAATATAAAGGGATTACATGTTAATCAAGTATGATAAAACCCTAGGTTTGGAATTTTATTATTCTGTAAATGTGGACAAATGAATTTTTATAAGTTTCGAGTTTAATGTGCAAGCATGTTTCATGTTGACTAAATAGAAAATTAGGGTTTATATCAATTTCTTGATAAATGAGAAGATTAAACCTAAATTGTTGAATCTGTCTGATTATAGAGTAGTCAACTAGTCTACAGTGTAGTTGTCTACTAATATTAATTCATATTTTATAGAGTCTGAGTAAACTCAGTGTAGTCAACAACTAAGCGTAGTAGTCGACTCCTAAGGCTGATCTTCTTGACATTTTGTTTTTTTTATTTGAAATGCGAGCTCGAGGCTCGAGTTACATGATAGTACCTATGTGATCATAATTATACATGAATAGTGTCATAGTACACGTGTTGATACCCTAGAGTGGGATTTTGTTAAGTATTACTTCGAGTACACTTTTCCCTTAGACATTTGTATCCGCACTAATGTGCGCTGAGGTTTATGAACCTATATTATGGTATCTACACTAGAGTGTGGCAGAGATTGTTGAACCTATATTATGGTATTCACACTAGAGTGTGCGAAGAGGTTGGTGAACCTATATTATGGTATACGCACTAGAGTGTGCGTAGAGATTAGTGAACCTATATTATGGTATCCGTACTAGAGTGTGCACAGAGGTCGGTGTACGTATATTATTGTTTTCGCACGAGTATGCGCAAAGGTTGATATACCTATTTGTTTCTACATGGTTATGCGCAGAGGTTGATATACCTATTTATTTCCGCATGGTTATACGCAGAGATTGAGATACCTATTTGTTTCTGCAATATCATGTGCAGAGGTTGATATACCTATTTGTTGTTTTGCACGGGGAGCGATTAGTTAAGAATTTTAGGAAAGTGATGACTTTTAAACTTAATAGCCGAGTATTTGGCGGATGCCAAATGAGACATGACTTATTGTTGAGATATTTGATAACCGAATTATTATGTTATGCAAGTGCATGAGATAAATATGTTGACGTTGGTTATGAGGCTTTACTATTTAGTATGTCTTGCTTTCAGTTCTAGTTTGGGATTAATATTTGTTTATCTACTATTTGAGACATATGGTATATACATGAGTATTTCCTTATTTGGATTACTTCGCTTGATGTACTATGTCTCGTGTTGTAGCTCGTGTTGTAGATTTGTAAGTATTAATTCCATTAGATATGGAAAAAATAATTTAGGTAGATTATGTTAGACCCTAGAGGGGGGATGATTAGGATCATATGCTAATCTAATCCGATTTTATGCCAATTAAAACTTATTATTAAATTATTCTTCTTGCAAGATAGATATACAATATGTTATAAGCATGAATAAGCAATATGAACAAATGAATATATTCTTGTAATGAGGTATACTATAAAATATATGCAAGGATATATAAACTAACACAAGGGTAAAGTAAACAATCTACAAATATGATAGGGCAAATGACAATGGCGACAAGAATGTAATGAACACTAAGCACAAATGAAACGCCAAAGCAAACTCAAACACAAGCAAATGATCACAGAGTTTGGACCTTTCGTCCTACGTCTCCACTCCCCACTCTCGGGAAGAAATTCACTATCACAACCGGGTTTTCTACGCTCACCCGAATAACGTTTACACCTTACAATTTTATTCACGAAGTTCGGTCCCCATGACCTACGTCTCCGCTCCCCACCTCGAGGATATCTTTACTTCACACTCGGTTTTCTAGCTAACCGAAAACTTTACAATCTTATAATATAACAAATAATTTATTCTCTATAATAGATGAGAACTCAATGTAAGCTCACACTCAATTATTACAAATCTCACCAACCCAAATATACTATATATGAAAATACAATAAACTCAAGTGGGTGTGTATAAACAATGAGTGAAATAAAATCAAACTCAATTAAAGTCTAGCAAATATAAATATGACAATGTAAATGTAAACAAACTAGATAATTGAGTTAAGAAAACTTCTCTAGAACAAGAGAGATGGAGATGTGAAGTGGAAAGCTCAAACCAAAGATGATCTCCTCTTCTTGTGAAACAATCTTCACAAACTTGAAACTTTTAACCCACACTTAAACAAAACTTAAACTCTTGTAAAAACTTATTTAAAACATCCCCTTGCTAGTAAAAAATAGTTATGGAAAAGGGGTATATATAGGAAAGAAGAAAACAACCCAAAAAACCCCAAAAACCCACTAAAAAATAAAAATTAGCAAGTTATCGTTACTGTGTAACGGTAACTTCGGCGGTCGACCGTGGCGGCCAACCGCGAGAAGAAAATATATAAAAATGGTCTCTAGACTGCTGATGGTCGACCGTGGTGGTCGACTGCACTGTAGTACGGTCGACCGTGGCTGTCGATCGCACTTTTCCTGTTTTTGACAGTTGTTGGAATTTTACGTATCTGACTTTGTAAAATCAATTAAAAATAGTAAATCAACTCCAAAAATTATGAAATGTTGGGAGAATGTTCTAGATATGTATAAGAATATGTTAGAGAAAGAATTTATGAAATATCACTTCTAAGTTGAGAGAAATAAATATTTGAACACAGATATATAGTTTCTGAAAAAACCGCTAAAAACTCGGATTTGTAAATTCAATTGAAAATAACAAAACAACTCCAAAATTAGTAAAACTTGGGTAAATGTTTTTATATATGATGATAAACATGTAAACGAAGAAAATTTTCAATTCATAGTTTCTAATTGTGAAAACACATCTGTTTTGCAAAAACATGCACGAACATGTGCACGAACATGAGCTTATTAAAAACTTGATTTTGTAAATTACATAACAAATTAATTCTAAAATTGATAAAACTTTAGAAAACATTTATAAAGATGAAATTGAACATGTTAGAAAAAGAATTTCTCAAATTAAATTTACCATTTGTGAAAACTCATGTATTTTGCAAGTGTGTCCAAAATATGAAAATGTGATATACTTAAAATTTGATGTTTTGACATAAACAGTGTTTTGAAACCCTATGAAATAATTTTATAGACTTAATGAAATATGTATACAATAATTGTTAAGTCCATAAAAACCTAAACTAAATATACCCAAGCTTGATTGATCTTCGATGTAGCTCAACTTGGTACACTTACAGATAAAGGTAGAACTTGGATCTTCAATTTAAATTGCGTAGGCTTCACTCCATAATTTCACCAACCTCCATTGGATATGATCGTGAATACGCAATTCCATCCATCCTCCAACTCGTTGTTTGCCTAGAATAAATATGAAAACACAAGCACTAGACAAACAACATTAGAAGTAAATTGTTTATTAAACATCATCAAAATAAGAAGGCCAACAATCTCCCCCTTTTTGATGATGACAAACAATTTACAAAAAAGATATATGCATGAAAGGAAATGAATATACAATATTATAATTATCATGCATATAAACAAAAAGAATATACTCACAATATTTCTCCCTCTTTGACAATATCAAAAATGGGAAAAAAGGATGAAGAGAGCGAAAGCTTCCCCTATCAATAAGCATAGGTGAGTATAAAACAAGTATAGGGATTGCTTCCCTTATCAAAATGCCATATGGAGTATATGAAATGGAGACCAAGGCAAAACATGTGAGCAAGAATAGATGAAAAATATGCTAAATATTACTCACATACAAGAGGATAATGAGGACACATATAGATATATTATTTATGAAAGAAGTGTCTCATTATACAACTATAAAAACATAGTGTATAAGAATATATTTATGAAATCAAAAGAAGAGGAACATGAGAATCATGCAAAAAGTTTTCAAATGAAAACAAATCAACCAAATAAAATCATAAATCAATTTAAATTCATAAACACAAATTTTTCAAAACCAAGAAATAAAAAAATAAAAACATTAAAAAATCTTGGTTTTAAAAAAATTCAAAATGGTTTTGGCACCCAAACACTATTGGTGCCGAAAAGTTTAGGGACATGACCCCTATCATTTAAGATCAAAGCCCTAGGATTATGAACCCTCTTAGGCGCATGTGGTGCACGAACACGGTCATAACAAAAATTACTTAAATGACCCTTCCGATTTTAATAAGTACAATGGAAAGAAAGTATTTGCTTATGTTGACCAAATGGTTGTGCACGGGAAACATTAGAAACATTTGCAAACATGAATGGTCTTTTGAAATTATTTTGCAAATGTGAAACTCTCTTTAAATCAAAATAAAATTTGGTCAAATGACCAAATCTACCACAATGATCACACTTAAACTTTTGTGATACTTTAAAATCATTTGGCAAAAGTGAAGTCTTTTTCAAATCATAGCAAAATTTTGCCAAATGGCCAAAACGTCCATAAAGATCACATTTAAACACATGAGCATGCTTATGATGAACTTTATGAGTGTGTGCATGTACATGTGTATGTGATGAAGAAACTTGATGAGAAGCACAATGAGCTTTAGCATTCTTATATTTGTGTGCATCATAGCAAAATTTAGATAAATGGCCTTTACGACCACAAATGGAGCACTTGTAAACTTTGCTATATATGTGAGCATAATGAGTGGATGATTTTGCATTAGACTTGGTACACATATCAACAAGTTTCTTGTGGTTGTTAATGCATGTAGTTAGAGTTGAATCTAAAGAGGAAATACGGTATTTAACATTGTTAAACTCATCATTAGGCATATTAGCATTAACTTTAGAAGTAGAATATAAATAATCATTTATAAAAGAAGTAGTATCATTTTTTATGTTCTCTACTTCTAACATGGTATTATCTTTTTTATGATTTAAATTAGCAAAATTTGAAGTTAAAGAAACATGATCCAATTTTAATTTTTCATTGTTTTTTTTAAGGGTCACATTTTCATTAGAAATAGTTTCAAATTTAGATGCTAACAACTTATGATCGGATTTCAAATCTTCACGTTTTCTATGTAAATCAATAAAATATTTATGAAATTTGTTATAGGCATGCAATAATTTTTCACTAGCACAAGCAAGTTCATCACTAGATAAATTATTAGTTGATTCGAACTCGCAAACCTCACTAGGGCTATCGCCTAGTGGCCGTGTGCATGAAGCTCCATATGAACTTGAAGCGGGATCCTCCAAAGCTTGTCGGATCGCCTCCAAGTCCCCTTGATGTGCTTCAATAAATTTCCATAAGGTGTAAGCACTATCAAAGTGAACAAACTTGTTAGAGAGAGATGAGTTAAAAGCATTTAGCAAATATTCTAACAAAATATTGTTCATAGTAATCATTCTCTGATCATCTTTACTCCACTTGGATTTCTCCAAAGTGGGTACAATATACGCACAATGTATAATTTCCCATAAACCAAAGTGTTTAGATTGAAAAAAAAGTTTAAATCTAACACACCATTGGGCATAAAGAAAATTATCTAATCTAGGAGCAATATTGATGGCATAACCTAAACAAGGTACACTGTGCATATCCATAATGTATATATGTGTACGCAAAAATCTCAAAATTGGATTAGCACAAAAAGATAACTTGGATCTTTAACTCAAGGCGATTAGACCTTAAATCAAAGAGCACCAAGCTCTGATACCAATTGTTAGACCCTGATTAGGGTCTTATGCTAATCTAATATGATTTTATGCCAATTAAAACTTATTAATAAATTATTCTTCTTGCAAGATAGATATACAATATGTTATAATCAAGAATAAGCAATATGAAAAAATGAATATATCCTAGCAATGAGATATACTATGAAATATATGCAAGGATATATAAACTAACACAATGGTGAAATAAACAATCTACAAATGTGATAGGGCAAATGACAATGGTGACAAGAATGTAATGAACACTAAGCACAAATGAAAAGCCAAAACAAACTCAAACACAAGCAAATAATCACGAAGTTCGGACCTTCCGTCCTACGTCTCCGCTCCCCACTCCCAGGGAGAAATCCACTATCACAACCAGGTTTTCTACACTCACCTGAATAATGTTTACACCTCACAATTTCATTCACGGGGTTCGGCCCCCACGATCTACGTCTCCGCTCCTCACCTCGAGGATATCTTCACTTCACACACGGTTTTCTAGCTAACTAAAAACTTTACAATCTCACAATATAAAAAATGATTTCTTCTCTACAATAGATGAGAACTCAATGTAAGCTCACACTCAATTATTACAAATCTCACCAACCCAAATATACTATATAGTAAGCTCACACTCAATTATTACAAATCTCACCAACCCAAATATACTATATATGAAAATACAATAAGCTCAAGTGGGTGTGTGTAAACAATGAGTGAAATAAAATCAAACTCAATTAAAGTCTAGAAATTATAAATATGATAATGTAAATATAAACAAGCTAGATAATTGAGTTGAGAAAACTTCTCTAGAACAAGAGAGATGGAGATTTGAAGTGGAAAGCTCAAACCAAAGATGATCTCCTCTTCTTGTGAAACAATCTTCACACTTGAAACTTTTAACCCACACTTAAACAAAACTTAAACTCTTGTAAAAACTTGTTTAAAACATCCCCTTAGTAGTAGAAAATAGTTATGGTAAAGGGGTATATATAGGGAAGAAGAAAACAACCCAAAAAACCCCAAAAATCCACTAAAATATAAAAATCAGCAAGTTACCGTTTCTGTGCAACGGTAACTTCGGCGGTCGATCGTTAGAAAAAAACTACAAAACTGGTCTTTGGACTGCTGACAGTCGACCATGACGGTCGACTGCTGTAGCACGGTCGACTGTGGCGGTCGACCGCACTTTTCCAGATTTTGACAGATGTTGGAATTTTGTATATCTGACTTTGTAAAAGAAATTAAAAATAGTAAACCAACTCCAAAAATTATGAAATTTTGAGAGAATGTTCTAGACATGTAAAAGAATATGTTAGAGAAACAATTTCTGAAATAACACTTCCCAGTTGAGAGAAATAAATATTTGAACACAGATATACAGTTTCTAAAAAAACTGCTAAAAACTCGGTTTTGTAAATTCAATTAAAAATAACAAAACAAATCCAAAATTAGTAAAACATGGAAAAATGTGTGTATATATGATGATAAACATGTAAACAAAGAAATTTTTCAACTCACATTTTCCAATTGATAAAACGCGTGTGTTTTGCAAAAACATGCACGAACATGTGCACGAACATGAGCTTATTAAAAACTTAATTTTGTAAATTCAAATAAACATAACAAATTAATTACAAAATTGATAAAACTTTGGGAAACATTTATAAACATGAAATCGAACATGTTAGAAAAAGAATTTCTCAAATTAAATTTCCTATTTGTGAAAACTCATGTATTTTGCAAGTGTGTCCGAAACATGAAAATTTGATATACATAAAATTTGATGTTTTGACATAAACAATATTTTGAAACCCTATGAAATGATTTTATAGACTTAATTAAATATGTATACAGTGATTGTTAAGTCCATAAATTAAAACTTGTGCATATGTATAACTATATATATAAAAACCAAATATATGTGTGTACATATGATTGAGCTTAAAGTACTAACACACATAATATAAAACCTAAACTAAATATACCCAAGCTTGATTGATCTTCGATGTAGCTCAAATTGGTACACTTTCGAATGAAGCTAGAACTTGGATCTTCAATTTGAATTGCATAGGCTTCACTCCACAATTCCGCCAACCTCCATTGGATATGATCATTAATGCGCAATTCCATCTATCCTCCAACTTGTTGTTTGCGTAGAATAAATACGAAAACACAAATACTAGACAAACAACATTAGAAGTAAATTATTTGTTAAACATTATCAAAATAAGAAGGCCAACAGATTATACTTAATAGATAGAGCCTCCACTACATGTAGTAGCCCTTCCCTTGGGGGCAGATAGAGGTTATCTTGCTTTAGCGTTCTAAGGCTTTTGTTTTTGTTTTATTTTATTTTCTTCCTCTTTTTAGGTGGTTGATAGCATCGGAGAGTCGCATAATGATAGAGTTCATGCATAGTCGCCGTCATATAAGCTAGTAGATGAGACTCCACAGTAGACTAACTTTATATTTATTTATTAGAGTTTTCCTCGTTTTTCTCATTTTGTAAAGGCAGTGAGCATTGATACATTCTTAGTTGGTCCATATCGTGATACATTCATATATTTCATGATGACAGATGTATTCCAGCCTTGTTCATTGAGACATGATTTATTTATGAGACATTCTTTCTTATATCATGTCAGTTGTAGTTATTTTATTTCTTTCGCCCTTTTGTACGTGCACTTTATTTTTAATTCCTCTAGAGGATATTGCTGTGATTAGAGAAACTTGTTGTTGCACAGTGTGGATGCATGGCATGTTTCACATCTCTGAGTTTACCTTGGACTGCAGCCATGTGTAAAACTAGGGGCATCATTGTTGGTATCAGAGCTCTAGTTCTAGTATCCTTAGGATCATTCCTGTGTCAAGTCATAGAGCAAGAATAGAGTTTCCTAGGATCCATGTATAACGTCCGTTAAGAATTCTTTGAATGAGTGAGGACGTAACATGCATATATTTCAAAATTTACAAAAAAAAAAATTATGACAACAGTGATACTTGGTTATAAAGTAATTGCATGTGTGATATATGATATGATATATTTATTAATATAAGTTATCTATATGCTTTCACCTAAGATCTCGATACTTATATCTTATGAAATTATAGATGGTTGGACATGGACGGAGAGGATCACGTACAACAAGAGTTGAGCAGGATGAGCCAGATCACCAGTAGGCTCCGCTTGAGCAGCAGCAGGCTCAGCAAGCCCCACCCGAGCCGCAGCAGGTTCCCAATATCTGGTAGACCTTATGGTACTCATTGTAGCCAGAATAACAGCACTTGAGGAGCGAGTGGCGAGTCAGACCCCACCTGTTGCACCATTACATTTTGTGCCACCACCAGTGATTCCGATTATCCCTATTGCTGAGGAGTCCCTAGTAGTTACCCTAAGAGTCCCTAGTAGTTACCCTAGGATGTATACCACCAGCAGCCACATATAGAGCCGTAGAGCAGGAGGCATGACTTCGATTGGTGGAGAGGTACCTGAAAATGAGGGCTCTTGAGTTTCAGGGATCATCAGACTCACTTTAGGCCCACAAATGGAAGGAGGATGTAAGTAATATCCTTGATTTACTTGGTGTGGATTCAGTACAGAAGTAGAGGCTAGCAACTTACAGCCTCAAAGGCGATGCCGGAGGATGATATCGACTCCAATTCACCCCAGAGCATAGGATGGTTCTTACTTAGGAGGATTTTTTATATTACTTTGATGAGCAGTATATCTCTTCCGCGGCATGGGCCGGGAAGGAGCTATAGTTGACCAAGTTAGAGCAGTGGGACATGTCTAAGGTGGAGTATGAGAATAGATTCATGAGCCTACATCGTTTTACGGGTATGTGGTAGTCGGGAGAGCGCTAGGAACAGATGTTTCTTAAGGGACTTCGACCTAGTCTCCGTCGCTACCTAGTATCTAGGAGATTCCGTTCAGTCAGAGAGGTAGCGGATGCAACCATCTCTAAGGAGACCAAGATGGTGATGTTCCAGAAGGCTAGAGAGAACAGTACAAAATTCAGACAACAAAGTGATAAGGGCAAGGGTAAGAGACCTTTCATTGGATCTGGAGGACCCCAACAGAAGGGTAAAAGTTTTCAGCATTAGCAGAAGGGTCAGAGAGGACCACATTAGGACCAGAGGGTGCAACAGCAGCATCAATTTCAGGGGATGTGTTATAAATGTCAGAGGGTTCAACACAAGACATCGGAATGCTATAGTGCCCCTAGAGGAGGTCTGCAGTAGGGTCAAGGTCACGGTCAGTAGCAGAAACATGCTCAGGTTCAGAGCAGCAGCACGGCCACGGTACGGCCAGAACACTAGAGGATTAAGGCACCACCTATCGTTTCGAGGATTGAGGGACTAGTAGGCCAGGTTCACGCTGTTCAGAGCATTCCTCATGGTCAAATGGACCCATATGTTTCATCGCCAGTAGTAAATCAGACACCAGCCATCGGTAGGGTCTATGCCATCACCACGTGATCATGGTGCAAGTAGAGCGATAGTGGAAGGTATTTTCTTGTGAATTTTGTTCCAACTTGAATCTTGTTTGATCCAGGAGCCTCTCATTCTTTTATATCTCATACTTTCATGGGTAGGCTTCAGTTAGTTGCACATCCCTTAGATGATCCATTATTAGTTTCTACTCCTCTCAAGGAGGTGTCCCTATTAGAGAGTGTTTACAGGAGATGTGTTATTAGTTTAGATGAGTCTGAGTTTATTATAGACTTAATCATTTTTTGGATGTCGGATTTCAACATCATTCTCAGTATGGACTGGCTTTCATCATACCATGTTAGTATCGACTGTTTCGCTAAAACAGTCAGCTTGCGAGCATCAGATGGGTCGGAGTTGATCGTAGCGACCTCTCAGGGCAACCAATTTGTAGAGTCTTTTTTGGCATATGTTGAGGAGGTGTTGTTGCGGGATAGGGGTACCGATTTGAGCGAAACACGAGTAGTCTCTGAGTAATCGGATGTCTTTCAGGACATACCAGAATTATCTCCAGTGAGAGAGATTGAGTTTTGTATTGAGTTGTAGCTCGGTACGACATCGATTTCTCGAGCACCTTATCGTATGGTGCTGGCTGAGATAAGGAAGCTACAGACCCAATTAGATGAGTTATTATTCTAGGGTTTTATTCAACGGAGTCACTCTCTGTGGGGAGCACTAGTCCTTTTCGTGAAGAAAAAGGACGGTAGTATGCGATTGTGCATCGATTATCATGAGTTGAACAAGGTCACTATTCAGAACATGTATCCGTTACTGAGGATTTATGACTTGGTCAACCAGCTCAGGGAGCATATCATTTTTCAAATATTGATCTTCATTCTAGTTTTTATTAGTTGTGGGTTCGGGAGATGGACACTCCTAAGACCGCCTTTGTGACTCGATGTGAGTCTTTTAAGATTTTTATCATGCCATTTGGGCTGACCAATGCACCCACAGTATTCATGGATTTGATGAACCGGGTTTTCCATCCATACTTGGACCAGTTTGTTATTTGACGACATCCTTATCTTTTCGAGATCGAAGGTAGAGCATGAGCAGCATCTTTGTCTGGCTTTGCAAACTCTAAGGGAGCACTAGTTATATACTAAGTTCAGTAAGTAGGAGTTTTGGCTATCTGATGTTAGATTTCATGGCCACGTCATTAGCAGAGAGGGCATTGCAGTGGATCCCGCTAAGGTTGCAGTAGTACTTGATTAGGAATCGCCGACTATAGTTACCAAGATTCGTAGTTTCTTGGGTTTGGCAGGTTATTACAGGAAGTTCATTCAGGACTTCTCGAAGGTTGCAACACCATTTACATACTTTACGAAGAAGGGTGTACAATTTGTTTAGGAGACGGAGTGCCAGGAAGCCTTAAAGACTTTAAAGGCTAAATTGACTACAGCAACGGTGTTGGCTATTCCAAACAGTAATAGACCTTTGTCGTCTATGTGGACACGTCACTAGTAGGTCTAGGAGGTAATTTGATGCAGACCCAGAGAGTATGGCTTATATATCATGATAGTCGAAGTGCATCGTACCAGATATATAGTACATCCAGGCACAACTAAAATGTAAAAGGATCTAAAGAGATACTTTTGGTGGAGCGGTATGTGTAGGAAGATTACAAAATATGTGTCTAAATGATTTACTTGCCAGTAAGTGAAGGAAGAGCACCAAAGACAGCAGGAACCCTAAAGGCTTTACCTATTCCAGAGTGGAAATGAGTAGATACTTCTTTGGACTTCACTTTAGGATTGTCGAGATCGAGGAAGGGGACGATTCAGTTAGGGTTATTATTGATCGGCTGACAAAGTCAGCACACTTAATACTAGTTAAAACCACCTATAAAGAAGAGACTTATGTGAAGATATTTATCTAGGAGATCGTGAGATTGTAGGAAGTCCCAGAGATGATTGTATCAGATCGATACTTAGTTATTTACTTCATATCTCTGGAGGAGTTTTCAGAATTTGTTTGGTAGTCAGCTATCTTGTTCTAGTGTTTTTCAACCACAGACGGATGGGAAGACAGAGAGAGTTAACCAAGTGTTGAAAGACATAATGCGAGCATGTATTATTGATTCCCAGGGTAGTTAGGAGGATCATATTCTGTTGATTGAGTTCGCTTTGTATGGCTCCATATGAGGCATTGTACGAGAGGTATTGTAGATCCCTGATTTGTTGGGCAGAGCCGGAGGATAGCTTATTACTTAGGCCAGAACATGTGAGACAAACTACAGAGAAGATAGCAGTGATTCGAAGCGCATCCTTATAGCGCATAGTCATCAGAAGAGTTATGTAGATTAGAGGCGACGACCGTTAGAGTTCTAGATTGAGGATAATGTATTGTTAAGAGTATCTTCGATGAAGAGAGTTCAACGATTGGCAGCGGGGAAAGCTTGCCCCATGATATATTGGATGTTCATGATAGTTGAACGCTTTAGAGCCGTTTCGTATCGACTAAATTTTGCAACATTGATGTCGAATATACACGATATTTTTCATATTTCGATGCTTAAGAAATATTTACACGATGAGGAGGAGCAATGGATATTAGATGCCCAAGAGATTGAGCTTAATGGTAACTTGTCTATGATAGAGATTCCTGTTTGTATCCTTGACAAAGAGGACAAGAAGCTTAGAAACAAGATTATATCGTTGGTTAAGGTTCAATGGAACTGGAAAGGAGCTGAGGAGTCTTCTTAGGAGCGCAAGGAGGATATGCGTCATGACTACCCGCACCTGTTTGAGCAAGTAGATATGATTTAATTATGTTTTGTTTATACACGTTATTGTCGATGTGAAACATATTTATATTTATCACTAGAATGTGGATATTAATACTTAACTCCTAAACACTTTGAACAAATGGTATATATATGGGGGGTTCCTTGTTTGAAATTTTCTCCCGACGTACTAGTTTTGCTTAGTTAGGGGTTAAGTCGGAGCACTCATATTCTAGACTGTTAAGTATAGATACTTCTGTAATACTTTTGTGGAATTTTAGGGATGAAATTCTTTTAAGGAGGGAAGAATGTAAACCCCCAAAAATTTGAATATTATGTGATAAATAATAATGAATATGTTATATGTGATAAAAAACATATTTTGATGTTTTATTATGCTAGGAATTGACTTAAGATCAATTAAATGTATATGTGTGAATATATTAGTACAAATGCACAAATCATGCACGAAGAAGAAATATGGAAAAATGACCAGTTAAGAGTTTATATATTTTTCATACCGATACTATTAGAATCTGAAAAAACTCAAAAGACAAAAGTTGTAGGTATCTTCAACAGATTTTAAACAAATCTTAAATCACCACACTTTGAGGTCAAATATGAATGTTACAGCCAAAATACTGAATATAATTTTCACAAACTTTTAGTAGTCGACTACTACTCAGAGTAGTCGACTATCGGGAATTTTCCTAGACTGACAGGTTGCAGATTTTGGGTCGAATTTATTTTTCTTCAAGCCCAATTAATAACCTAACTATATAAGTGTGTTTTAAACCCAAATTTTGAGATATTTCACGAAAGAACACAGTCGTCATCTCCCCTCAAACCCTAGAGATTGTTCTTGATGTTCCTTGAGGAGATTCGAGGTGAATCGTTGAGCGAAGGGCGAGATCATATGCATTTGGCAGAGGAGGGATCTTGCACGCATGTTCAGAGGCCCGATAAGACATTTCAGGCAAGATCACTTGCATCTAAACATGAACCCTTGGTTAATGAATGATTTAATGTGTTTAAATCGATGTTTTGCATGCTTATTTATAACCCGATGTGTTAAAAATGAGGTTTTTGATGATAGATCTTAATAAAATGCTAGATCTAATATTTTTATCTTGTTGTTTATAATAGAAACATGACCATGATCAATTGGATTGTATACATCTTCGTTTGTAACTTGATTTCTATGTGTTAATCATGCTTAAAACCCTAAACTTGTGATATAAAGGGCTCTATGTGTTAATCATGCTTAAAACCCTAAACTTGTGATATAAAGGGCTTACATGTTAATCAAGTATGACAAAACCCTAGGTTTGGAGTTTTATTTTTCTGCAAATATGAACAAATGAATTTATATAAGTTTCGAGTTTAATGTGCAAGCATGTTTCATGTTGACCAAATAGAAAATTAGGGTTTATGTCAATTTCTTGATAAATGAGAAGATTAAACTTAAATTGTTGAATTAAAGGTTTAAATAATCATGGAGATGATTTTTTTGATTTGTAATGACTAGTTTTGCAATGTATTAAAATATGATTTACATGTGATGATTGCTAAGAGTTGTATGTACACAGAGCTGTGCATGATTCTGCTTAGTAGTCGACTACTAAGAGTAGTAGTTGACTACTAATGTCTAGTTTGGTTTTTACAGAATATGTCTGATTAAAGAGTAGTTGACTGGTGTATAGTGTAGTCGACTACTAATATTGATTCATGTTTTATAGAGTCTGAGTAGACTCAGTGTAGTCGACTACTAACCTTAGTAGCAGACTATTAAGGCTGATCTTCTTGACATTGTCTTGTTTTGATTTGAAATGCAAGCTCGAGGCTCGAGTTACATGATAGTACAAATGTGATCATAATTATACATGAATAGTGTCATAGTACACGTGTTGATACCCTAGAAGGGATTTTATTAAGTATTGTTTCTAGTACACTTTTCCCTTGACATTTGTATTTGCACTAATGTGCGTTGAGGTTTGTGAACCTATATTATGGTATCCACATTAGAGTGTGCACGGAGTTTTTTGTGCCTATATTTTGGTATACGCACTAGAGTGTGCGTAAAGATTAGTGAACATATATTATGGTATCCATACTAGAGTGTGCACAGAGGTTAGTGAACCTATATTATGGTATCTGCACTGGAGTGTGCGCAGCGGTCAGTGTACCTATATTATTGGTTTCACACGAATATGCGCCGAGGTTGATATACCTATTTGTTTCTACATGGTTATGCGTAGAAGTTGATATACGTAGTTTCCACATGGTTATGTGTTAGAGGTTGAGATACCTAGTTGTTTCCGCATTGTCATGCGTAGAGGTTGATATACCTATTTGTTGTTTTGCACGGGGTACGATTAGTTAAGAGTTTTAGGAAAGTGATGACTTTTAAAAATTGATAGCCGAGTATTTAGCGCACGCCAAATGAGACATGACTCATTGTTGAGAAAATTGATAAGCAAAATATCATGTTATGTGAGTGCATGAGAAACATATGCTGACGTTGGTTATGAGGCTTTACTTTCCAGTATTTCTTGCTTTCAATTCTAGTTTGGGATTAATATTTGGTTATCTACTATTTGATACATATGGTATATATATGAGGGTTTCCTTATTTGGATTATTGGCTCGACGTACTACGTCTTGTGTTATAGATTTCTAAGTATTAATTCTATTAGATACGGAGAAAAGTATTTAGGTAGACTATGCTTAATAGATAGAGCCTCCACTACATGTAGTAGTACTTCTCCTAGGGGGCGGATGGAGGTGATCTTACTTTAGCGCTCGGATACTTTTGTTGTTGTTTTTTTTATTTTATTCTTCTTTTTAGGCGGTTCAGAGCATCGGAGAGTCGCATAATGACGGAGTTCATGCATAGTCATCGTTATATGAGCAAGTAGATGAGACTCCACAGTAGACTGACTTTATATTCATTTATTAGAGTTTTCTTCATTTTTCTCATTTTGTAAAGGTAGTGAACCTTGATACATTCTTAGTTGATCCATGTCGTGATATATTCATATATTTCATGATGACAGATGTATTCCAGACTTGTTCATTGATACATGATTTATTTATGAGACATTTTTTCTTATATCATGTCAGTTGTAGTTGTTTTCTTTATTTCTCCTGTTTGTACCTGCACTTTATTTTTGATTCCACTAGAGCATATTGCTATGATTGGTAAAACTTATTGTTGGACAGTGTGTGTGCATGGTAGGTTTGACATCTCTGGGTTCACCTTGGACTGCAGCCATGTGTGAAACCAGGGGCGTCACAATGCATAGCCGTGAGTCAATGCTGGTCAACGTACTGCAATGAAAGTTAACACTGGTCAATACGTAGCCATGAGTTAATTCAGGTCCACGCTAGTCAACGCATTGATAATTTTTACCAAAACAAAGCTCAGATCAATTCCCGATTAAAGGATAGTTCTGGGATTTCAATCGCGATTCAGATACGAATCACCAACGAAGATAATTAGTTCAACATCGATTCAACGACACGAGCTATAATTAAGAAATCAACACGCCACCTTCAGTTGAAGATTTTGACAATGGTCAAACAAATTGAAAGCTAAAGAAGTCAACGAATTGAAGGCTGGGCATATCATATCCAAAGTATTTGACGCTCCTCTATAAAAAAATGAGACTGAAATACTTTGGAGGAGGTATCTATAGGCGTTAAAAATTGCCAATAGGTTCATGCACGTAGCTCGAGAGGGAGAAAAGACGATGGATGTTGATGTTCGAGTCATAGAAGTTCATCCGATGCCAAAAGGACACGTGAAATGACGAATCGACAAAACAAAGAAGCACAAAGATCAATGAAACAACAGAACAAGATACATGCTAACGTGTCTCACCTGCGAGACACCACAATGTGTCTTACATGCGAGACACTTAAAGTGTCTCGCGGGCAAGAAACAATGATGTGTCTTGCACACACATCAGTACCTCACCCGATTAGCCTCCCGATGACGTGCTTTTTAATAGATGTCTTGAATCCTAAACTTTCCACAAAATTTGATGAAGGCATTGCTGACAAACTGAGGGTCGTTGTCATGCACGATTCGTCTAGGAACACCATATCGGTAGATATTGTGGTGTTTGATAAATTTGACGACGTCACTCGTCTTTACCTCTTCGAGTGGGGTTGCTTCGGCCCATTTTGAGAAGTAGTCGGTGATTACTAAAATGAAACAGTCTCCTTTGGTCGATGGTAGAAAAAATAGGACCAACGATGTTCATTCCCCATGTCTCGAATGGCTATGATGTGGCCGAAGGGTATAAATGCTCTGAGGGTTGGTGTAAAACCCCCTGAATTTAAAAATATGTTGATAAATAATAATAAATGTGTTATATGGTGATAAATAACATTTATTAATATTTGGGTATGCTAGAAATTTATTTCAGATCAATTCAATGTATATATGTGAATATAGGAATAAAATCATGCACTATATACACGAGCCTAAAATCTGAAAAAACGACCAGTTAAGAGTATACGTATTTTGCACACTAATAGTTCGAATCTAGAAAAACTCAAAAGACAACAGTTATAGGTCTCTTCAATAGATTTTAAAAATATCTTAAATTACCTTATTCTGAGATCGGATGAGAAAGTTACAACAAAAATACTGAAGGTGGTTTTCCCAATCAGACTAGGTTTCCTGGTTCGGGTCAAACGAGTTTGTTTCGGGTTTGCCTCTATAAATATCTGTGTTTTTTACAAAAAATCTTCTCTTTTATGATATCTTTGAACCCTAGAAGCCACCCTCTCTCTCCAAAAATCCTAGATCAATTTCCTGTGAGTTTTGTGAGCTTTGTGAAACAAAATACCGACACGAGGGCGATTGTATCGATGTGTGGCAAGAGAGAATGGGTTATTTGCACTTTTGGATTGCTTGTTGTACATTTTAGAGGCTTGCACATGAGATTAAGGTAAGATCATCTGCATTCAAACCTTATCTATAGTTTATAAACATGTTTTTATAAAGTAATATGACAGATATGATGCTTAGAACTTAATCTAATGTGAAAAAGATTAGATTGTTGATATTAAGCTGTAAGCAAATGTTAGATCTATATGGTTTTCTTACTGTTTATGATAGAAACGTGATCATGATCATTAGTGTTGTTTTTAATTTTGTTTTAATTATGTTAATCATGCTTAGGACATGTTTAAAACTTAGTTCGATATTTAATTGAGTTTTCATGCAAGTTAATTATGCTTAAACCCTAGGTTTGTGATACCTAAGTGATAAACATGTTCACACAAAATTCACCTCTCTTCACATCCATAAATTATCATGTTTTAATAAATTACGTTGATAATATGTGAGTTAATTGAAGGATTTGGTTAATTAGGTTGTTAAACCCTAATTTGATTAACCCAAGAGTGTGAATTATGTTCAAGATAATTTCTGTAAAAGTAATTAACAAAGTTTAAGTGTTGTTAGATGCTTCATGATAAGAAAGTATCAAGTTTGAACAAGTTGTTAGACCCTAGAGGGGCTGATAGGGTCAATGCTAATCTAATTCTAATTTTATGCCAATTAAAAAACTTTCTTGATTAATTAATTATTACAAAAGATATATAAATGAGTTATGAGCAAGAATGTAAATTACAAGCATAAAATAAATATACACAAAGCAAACTCAAATACAAGACATGATTACGACGTTCGGCCAACCCTTGACCTACTCCGCTCCTCACCTCGAGGAGATCTCCACTATATCGACACACCTAGTTTGAAAGCCGGAACTTCTCTACACACTCAGTTTCTAGTTCACCGAAAACTCTACAAGGCGTTCATAATGTACATACATAAACTACAACCTCAAGTGTTGGTACTCACATATCGCCTCCCTCAAGTGCTCGGCTTTACTACCTCTCACTAGGCTTTACTACCGACATCACTCCTCTTGGAATCGGCTATGTCCTCACCACATACTCCTCTCAATGTAAATGTGTATTACAAAGTGATACTCACAAATGAAGCTGAAATACAATAATTTGTTCTCTAATAATGAATGAGAACAGAATGAAGCTCACTCTCACAATATCACTCACCACAACCCACAATATAGTGTATGTAATCCTAGAAGCTCAAAGGAGATGTGTGTGTGATAAAAGAGTACAAATAAAATCTAACTCAAAAAGAACTAGCAATAAAATTGATATGAAATTCAAGAATAATTTGCTAAATAATTAAGTTAGGAAAACTTCTCTATAAACACAAAGAGTAGATGATGAAAGATTGAGGATGAATTCCTCAACCTAGGATGTAAGCTCCTCTTTGTGAAAACCAAACACCAAACTTGAAACAAACTTAATCAAACTTTAAAACTCTTTTAAAACTTATTTAAAACATTCTTAGGTTATTATAGAGCTGGGTATAAGGGGGTATATATAGGAGACCTCAAAACACAACAAAACCCCAGCAAAAGGACAAAAAACTCAAAAAACAAGGAATCTGGAAATATAGCCATTATGGTGTTATAAGTCGACTTATGCCATTTTATAAGTTGACTTATAACTAGCCGTTATAGTCAAAAAATCACCATATAAGTCGACTTGGAAGAAAGCATAAGTCGACTTACTATAAGTCGACTTTACAAGTTGTATAAGTCGATTTGGCAAAGAAAAATCGCACATTCTAGAGCAGCTCATAAGTCGACTTATCAGTACTGATAAGTCGACTTATGAATATGCACGGAGACTGTGCATGTCCAAAATCTAACTTTTGAGAGGCTTTAAAAAATAGCAAATAATTTCCAAAAAATATAAAACTTTAGAAAAAGTTTATAAACATGAATACAAATTTGTTGGAAAATGAATTTTTTAATTTGCACTTACCATTTGTGAAATCTCAAAAATATTTAAAAAATACTAAAATACATGTGTATTTAAACATGTTAATTTTGATATTTTGCTCAAATCAAGTTTTGAAAACTTGTATAATATTTTTATGTACTTAATAAAAGATGTTTATAATGTTTGTATAGTTCAAAGCATATTAAAATATATTTTACATAAAAACACCTATGATTTGGGGTAAATAACTCTTGGATGTGGAAACAACTTCTAAGAGTGAGAGATATGCTAATTGGAAAATTTGGAAATGTTATTAATCTCCAAAATATTATCAGTAGGTGCTGCTATGGGGATAAAGTCCAAATCTCCTCTATATACAAGGAATTGATTCATCAGTCTCCTCAAGTACCTTGGTCGGATACTATTTAGGGTGGTTGGCACTACCCCAAGCATTCTTTCATATTATGGTTGGCTATACACTCAAGGCTATTAACTAAGAACAGGCTATGTCACATGGGAATTCTAAATACAAATGCTTGTGTCTTGTGTGCTTATCACCATGAAGAAACCTGTAACCATCTCCTCTTCGAGTGCCAGTACTCTGCTATGGTGTGGAATGAAGTTATGCATTGGCTGAAGTATAGCTGGAGATCGTGTAACTGGGAGCATATCATTAGCTGGTATAGTTCAAGACTAAAAGGTACTGGTTGTATGGAGAAATTGAAGAGACTAGCTTTATCTGTGACAGTATATACAATATGGAAGGAAAGGAATTTGCGCATCTTCCAGGCTAAAGCTAGATCCCCAGAAGTTCTCATCAGGTCCATAAAGTTTGTCATTTTTTCAAAGATTTTGAATGATAGTATTCCTTTTAGTTTTAGAGAAAAATTAGAACAATTCTAGTGCTGTTAATGATCTGTTGTTTCCCAGACTAAGTTCTGGTAGCTTTGATGTACATACATTTTCACATTTGGGAGATGAATAAAGTTTAATTCATTGACCAAAAAAAAACACCTATGATTTGAGAAATTTCACATATAAATGTGTGTGTAAAATTTAAGCTTGAAGAATTAGCACACATTACATATAAACCTATACTAAGTATACCAAGAGTGAATCATATGAAGTTTGAACTTTATTGGTTGACTTGATTTTCCTGTGTATACTAAACAACACAAAACAAAATACTATAAATAATATTAGTCGTAAATTATTTGTTAAATCATCATCAAAACAAGAAGGCCAATAATCTCCCCCTATTTGATGATGAAAAATAATTTACCATTATACATATAAAATCAATAAGGCTAAAAATAAATAAATATAAATATAAATATATATATATATATATATATATATATATATATATATATATATATATACATATTTCGAATGAATAGAACTTTTTGCACGGCTCAACGAATGGTCAAAACACAACGGGTTCATCCTAAAATTGGTGTGTTTGGGTTTAAGAACATGTAGATCAAGTTCAACGGAGTGGATCGCAAAAAAAATTTAGGAAATGATGTGATTTTAGACCACGTCCTTAGGTGGGAGCCTAGGGTGTCACATTAGATTCACTTTTCCCATATATATATATATATATATATAAATATAAAATCAATAAGGCTAAAAATAAATACATATACTCATATTTTTCTTCCCCTTTGGCAACATCAAAAATGGAGATAAACAATATGATTAGGAAGAGAGCGAAAGCTCCCCAAACAAAAAGTACGAGTATTGAACAAAAATGGCCGAAAGACTTCCCCTATCAAAAAGCCATATAGAATATATGTAATAATGATCAAGGCACACATATGTGAGCAAGCATAGATGTAAAGTATGCTAAACACAACTCACATATAAAGATAGACCAAGTGAACACATATACATGTATTATTAAGAATAGAGTCACAAGAGTCTAAAACATAAATATACATCCATAGGATATATACCAAAAACAAAAAAAAAATCCTAAAAATAAAAATCAAAGGTTTGAAAATAAAAAATCAATAATCAAACGATATGTTAATAAATCCAAAAAAAATTCATAAGTTACCAAACCATAAATTATTATGAGAATGATGTCTTAATACATAAAAACAAAGTATAATTATGTTTATGAAAACTTATGAAAACCAAAATCTTGTTCATGAAAATTCATGAATCCAAGAAAGGCAATAAAAATGATATCAAGGGAGAGTCCAAATGAGGGTTCATGAAAAGCATAAAGTATCATAAAAAAAATTGAACAAATGCATGATTCAAATGATAAACATGCTCAATCGCCAAAAAAAATCTCTAAGCAAAAAGGTTAGGTAAAGATGTCCACTAAAAAGGGATATTTTGTATCAATATAAATAATGGACACATCTTTCCTATATACATGATCACAAAGAAAATTTGTCAAAATATTTATAAGTTTTATCCATAAAGATCAAAGATTAGTATACTTTGGATAAATACATAAAAGATCAATATACTAATTTTCGACAAAACAAGAAAAGCTTGTCTCAACCCATATGAGTGCCAGGTAAACATAATTTGAAACAAATAATTAATACATCCGGGGATTGTACAAAAAATAAACCTCTCATATATAAACTCAAAACAAAGTATGTTAAAACAAAGGACGTTTGATCAACAAAAGGATGTCTTTCTTGGACAATTTTGATCAAATCACATAAAGAATACGTTATAAAGCACTAATTGATGATCCATAAGCACAAATACATAAATATTATCAAAATAGTGTTTTATAATGATCTCGTAAAGTACAAACACATCGTTCACATCTAAATGAATAAAAAACAATATAGTTCAAACCAAGACTGTAAAACACACGAGAAACATGAACTATAGTTTTGAAAATCCAAAAATCATTTTGACTTATCAATAATATATATATATATATATATATATATATATATATATATATATATATATATGAAATGTTTTTCTAGTGGCACCTTAGATTCCCACCTAAGGACGTGGCCTAAAATCATATCATTCCCTATTTTTTTATGATCTGCTTTGTTGAACTTGATCCACACGTTCTTAAACCCAAACACATCAATTTTGGGGTGAACCCGTCGTGTTTTGATACTTTGTTGAGCCGTGCAAAATATTCTATCCATTCGAAAACGTTAAAATTGCGGTGAGTGGATGAAGGGTCAAAACACGATAGGTTCACTCAAAAATTAGTGTGTTTGGGTTTAAGAACATGTAGATCAAGTTCAACAGAGCGGATCGCCAAAAAAATTAGGGAATAATGTGATTTTAGGCCGCGTCCTTAGGTGAGAATCTAAGGTGTCACCTTAGGAATTTTAAGATTTTAAAAATTGTTTGCAAAAATCTCAAAGATCAAGAAAATTGTTCTCAAAGATCAAACTTGTTTTGGTACTCAATTACTCTTAGCACCGAAGAGTCTATGGACATGACCCCTATCATTAAAACTTAAAGCCCTAGGGTTATGATAATTTTTTGGCACATTTTGTGCACGGGTCCGGTCATAGCAATAATTATACAAATGATCCATTCGACTGTAATAAGTGCAATGAAGAGGATACATTTATTTATGTTGACTATGTGAATATGCACGTAAAACTTTGCAAACAAAGGTAAATTATTTGAATATTTTTGCAAATGCAAAATATTTTTAAACAAGGGTCTATTTGGAATATTTTTTAACTTAGAAGTTTTTTGCAAATCATAAAATTTTTTTATAAGATGTCCAAATCTACCACAAACATTACACTTAAATACATGTGGTTCTTAGAAACATTTGGCAAAAGTGAATTCCTTTTTAAATCAAAACAATACTTGGCCAAATGACCAAAACGATCATAATAATCATATTTGTACACATGAACATTTTTATGATGTGCAATATGTGCATATACATGTGTATGAGATAAAGAAGCTTGATGAGGTGCACAAGGATCAATACTTTTAGGCATAGTTGATTTTTTGCATCATAACAAAATTTAGCAATATAGCCTTTTTTCTCATAAATCGTACACTTGTAAACTTTGTTATACATGTGTGCAATGTGAATAGGTTTCTTGAAAATAATTTTATAGGACTTTGCACACACATCCATAAGCATTTCATTGTTGATAATGCATGCACTTAATGTTGAATATAAAGATGATATGCATTTCGTTATTTGATTCAACTCATCATTTAAAATATGTGCATTGTCAAGAGTATCTAATCTAGTTTTACTAGCCTCTACCTCTAACATGACATTATTTTTGTCATTTATAAAACTTGCAATATCCAATCTTAATTTTTATTGCATTCTTTAAGACTAACATTTTCATTTTCAATGAAATCAAACTTATATACAAGAGACACATGATCGGATTTCAATTGAACATGCTTGCTTTTTAATTCTTTAAAAATATGTTTCAATCTCTTATGGTCATGCAATAATTTATCATATTCATGTGCGAGTTTATCAAAAGTAAAATCATCATTGTTATCGGACTCGTAAACCTCAGTAGGGCTATCGCCTAGTGGTCGTGTGCATGAAGATGAGGCTCCTTTTGAACTTGAAGTGGAATCCCCATAGCTTGTAGAATCGCCTCCAAGTCATCTTGATGTGCTTCTATAAGTATCCATAATGTGCTTCTATAAGTATCCATAAGTATCTATAAGTGGAATCCTCCATAGCTTGTAGAATCAAGTTTGTTAGAAAAAGATAAGTCAAATACATTAATTAAGAATTGTAACAAAGCCTTGTTCATAGCAAATAATCTATTATCATTATTACTCCACTTGAATTTCTCCGTAGTGGGTACAATATAAGCACTTTCAATAATTTCCAAATATCAATATTTTAATATCTTGCATAAAGCTTAAGTCTAACACACCATTGTGCATAGGAGAAATTACTAATTCTAGGAGCAATGTTAATTTCATAACCAAGACTAGGTGCACCATGCATGTACATGATATGTGCAAGCAAGAAAAAAAAATCAAAACAAGATTAGCATAAAAATAAGAACAATGGACCTTTAACTCAAGGCGGTTAAACCTTAAATCAAAGAACACCAAGCTCTGATACTAATTGTTAGACACTAGAGGGGGGAACAGGGTCAATGCTAATCTAATTACGATTTTATGTCAATTAAAAAAACATTCTTGATTAATTAATTCTTGCAAAAGATATATGAATGAGTTATGAGTAAGAATGTAAATTACAAGCACAAAATAAATATACACAAAGCAAACACAAATACAAGATATGATTAGGGAGTTTAGTCAACCATTGACCTACGTCTCCGCTCCTCATCTCAAGGAGATCTCCACTATATCGACACACCCGGTTTGGAAGCCGGAACTTCTCTACACACTCAGTTTCTAGTTCACTGAAAACTCTACAAGGCACTCACAATATAAAACTGTAAAACCCCGAAAATTTATGTTAATATAATTAATATGAGATTAATTATGATTTATGGATATTTATTTTGATAAATATAACTAAATGGGGTATGAGTATGATACTATGTGTTTTGAATATGAACGAGTTCACACATAAGAAAGAAAAGAGTTGAAACATGCACAACGGCCAAAATCATGAGAACTGGAATTTCCCAGTCCGGTTGACCGTCATGGTCGACCGTGAAACCTGTAGAAAGTCAGATTCCTGTTTTGAGTTGGATTTAGTTTTCTAAACCCTATATCCATTTTCTGGTACATATATATCATATGTTCACGATATTTTTAGTTTTCTAAGAACCCTAACAGCTACCAAAACCCCTTTAAACTGTAATTTTGATTCTTGGAGAAGATTAGAGGCTTTCAATGGATTTTCGCGTGATTTTTGGCGTTTGGAATATAGATCTTCCTTGGCTTTGCTCCTTAAATATTTTTCTACAAACCCCAGATGAGTTCATCTCTGCTAATCCCCCTCCTAGTTTTTAAAATGTTTTTAAAGAGTTTCTAACATGTTTTGTAGAGCCAAATTGACTAGTTTATGAATAAAAGTCAATTCTTTTGTATTATATGTATAAAGACTACGTCTTTCCATGTTAAAAAGTTTGAGAACGAATTTACAGAAGTATGTAAGATTTGAAAATGATTTAAAACGTGGTTTAATCTAAGGAAAGATAATTTGTTCTTCGTTTCGAGTTTTTATGCATGACTTAGGGTTTTGAATATAAATTTTATGTAAATAATCATGCTATATATATTGAGTTTATTTCAAGAAGTTTGTATCTACTGTAGACATGCTCTCATGCAAGTTTCATGTTGTTTTAATCATGTTTGAATCACCTGAACATGGCGTGAACACGACACACACAACTAGATTGAGAATCCAGAATATAAGCCCACGGTCGATCACGCCATAGAGGTGGTCGACCGCGTATAGGACAGATGCCTGAGTAGGCTCTAGAACCTGTCATGGTCGATCGCCATTCTTGTGCGGTCGACCGCCACACAGTCAGTCGCCCTGTGCATGTTTTGTTCGACTATTGAGTTTTCGATCTAGGCTCTCAACCTTGTACTGTTATGATTCAATGTTTATGAGTTCTATAATACCTGAGATGTTAGTGAACACTAGTTACGGACACGCACACTGAGATATATGCATGTATGTTTAGAATATGTGGTGTCAACATATTTTTGTCCTAATTTAAGTTGATATAAATGAAAAGCATGGCATATTTCATTGTATTCCGAAATAGAGAGATAAAACCTATTTCCATAAGGCGATTGAGTAAGAGTATTATAAAAGTATCATCATTCCATTGTATTCGGGAATAGGGAGATAAGACTTATTTCCACAAGACGATTGAATAAGAGTATTATAAAAGTATCGTCATTTCATTGTATTCCGGGATAGGGAGATAAAACCTATTGCCGCAAAGCAATTGAGTAATAATATTACAAAAGTATCTCTATTGCATAAGGAGATGCACATATGTAAGTATTATTTATCGTATTTTGCTTTCATATTGGTTTCCTGCGAGTAGGGTATTTCCTTTAAGATCGTGGCTTACATGACATGGCTTATGATTGCTTTTTTTTTGTTCTGGATGAGATCCCTCTTATGTTAGAGCTGTCTACCCGAGTGTAATTGAGATGAGATATTTATTCTACATGTTTGAGGTTTGGAGTATTTTCCTTTTGGTTTATTGCTTTTATTCATATGGTTTAGAGTTAGTATTTAGGGAGTCACAATTTGAGACATGGTATGTACATGAGGGTTTCCTTATTTGGATTATTTCGCTCGACGTACTAACTCTCGTGTTGTGATTTCCTAAATATTAACTTCCAGTTAGAATTTTATGAATGATTTCATATGTATATGTACTAACTCTATTTTTTATATACTCCTACCCCTTCCCTTAGAATTTTATGAATGATTTCATATGTATATGTACTAACTCTATTTTTTATATACTCCTACCCCTTCCCCTGGGGAGAGGTGGAGATGATCTCGTTATAGCGCTTTGACGCTCGTTGTTTTCCCCCCTTTTAGGTAGCGAGTCAGGCGCACGGAGAGTCGTAGGTTGATGAGATTTCCTCACAGATTCCATCTAGATATTTACTATTTAGTAGTTATTTTAGAACTCCACAGTTAGTTGTTTATGTTCAGACTCTAGACTTGTATTTCATTTTGTAGAGGCTGAGAGTCATAGTGATATTTTATTTGACTCATTGTACTTGAGGTTTATTTCAGACTCAAAGGTATTTCTACTCTATTTTAGTTGGGCTCACTGATGATTATTATCATGCTTCCTCTGTGTATATCTAGCTTTACTCTATTTTTTTCCTGTCTGTACCTTCACCTAATTGTTATTTCCACTAGAGAGATAGTAATTATGATGGTAAAACATGTCGTAGCATGGTGTTTGGTGCTTGGCCGGTTTGACATTCTAGGTTTCACCTTGGACTGTAGTCTCACGCAAAACCTGGGGCGTCACAACAACACAAACTACAACCTCAATTGTTGGTCCTCACGTATCACCTCCCTCAAGTGCTCGGCTTTACTACCTATCACTAGGATTTACTACCATTGCTACTCCTCTTGGAATCGACCACGTCCTCACCACATACTCCTCTCAGTGTAAATATGTATTACAAAGTATATCACTCACCACAACCCACAATATAGTGTATGTAATCCTAAAAGCTCAAAGGAGATGTGTGTGTGATAAAAGAGTATAAATAAAATCTAACTCAAAAGGAACTAGCAATAAAATAGATATGAAATTCAAGAATAATTTGCTAGATAATTGAGTTAGGAAAACTTCTCTATAAACACAAAGAGTAGATGATGAAATCTCAGAAATATTCAAAAACACTAAAATACATGTGTATTTAAACATGTTAATTTTGACATTTTGCTCAAATCAAGTTTTGAAAACTTGTATAATATTTTTATGGACTTAATAAAAGATGTTTATAATGTTTGTATAGTTCAAAGCATATTAAAATATATTTTACATAAAAACACTTATGATTTGAGAAATTTCACAAATAAATGTGTGTGTAAAATTTTAGCTTGAAGAATTAGCACACATTACATATAAACCTATATTAAGTATACTAAGAGTGAATCATATGAAGCTTGAACTTTATTGGTTGACTTGATTTACATAGGCTTCAATATCATTATAGCTCATTTTCATGTGTTTACTAAACAACACAAAACAAAATAATAAAAACAATATTAGTCGTAAATTGTTTGTTAAATCATCAAAACAAGAAGGCCAACACAAGTTACATATCCCAAATCGACAAAACACGAAAAACCTGAGGTGACAGATTCCACTTTGGCCGGTCGATCGGCGCCCTAGGAGCGGTCGATCAGTGAAGGCATGTATGTGCACGTTGTGCACACCTGCAATGCAGTCGACCGGAGCTATAGGGTCGATCGACTAGTCTGTTTTCTTTTTGTTTCCTGGATATTGCTTTTGCATCTTTGTTTGTGTTTGGGGGTTCTAGCAGCACTATGCTGCACGTACAGCCATGAGTACCCACATACAGAGTCGTAATACACACACGAATATCTTGTAGATGATTAATATGAATATAGTGGCAATTTCACTTAAGATACGAGTTTTGAGTTTGCACACGGAGACACGTGCGTGAATGTTTGAATACACATTTTGTTTGAGTTTACATGCATAGTTGAGATGCATAACACATGTTTGAGTTGATAGTTGTTGGCGTAACACATGATCATGCATAATTCATCAGTTGTGGATGTACGGTGCAGATGTTTCCCCACAATGAGATCATGGCTGTACCCCACTAGGAGTATTGGATGTTTCCCGTAATGAAACCACAGATGTACACATACTCAAAGATGATCGGTGTTTTTCCGGATTGGGCAGATATGCCTATACTCCGCCGTACGATCATCTTGATGCATCATCCAGAATGGGGGAGATATACATATTGCCGCAGAACGATTGAGTAAGAACGTTAAATCTACATGATATTGTGAGAACCTTACAAGAGTATCGTTATTTGATAGAGATATATACATGCACAGTTATAGTTTGCTCCATGCTAGTTACCTAAGATTAGGGTTTGATTTTGAGTTTGACAGATATTGTCTGTTTTCTGGGAATGATTATGCTAGATGATATTTCTTATCTTTGTGTGAACTACCCGAGGGTAGTCTGAGTTTTGACATAGCACACCATGTGTGAGGGTTGGAATTATTGTTTTACTTCCATGTATTGCTTCTCTTTACTTCTTAGTTGGGATCAATGATTAGCGATTCACAATTTGAGACACATGTTACATATATGAGGGTTTCCTTGATTGGATTATTTTGCTTGACGTACCAGACTCGTGTTGTGAGTTTCTAATTATTGATTTATTTTAGATTGTTTATCTTTAGTTTGGTGTTTATATTTAGATATCTACAATTTAAAACATATGGTATATACATGAGGGTTTCCTTGTTTGGATTATTTCACTTAACGTACTATGTCTCACTTTGTAGGTGTCTAAACATTAATTCTAGTAGATATAGGGAAAATGGTCTAGGTAGATTATGCTTAATAGGTAGAGCCTCCACTTCATCTAGCAGCCCTTCCCCTGGGAGCGGATGCAGGTGATCTTGCTGTAGCGCTCTGATGCTTGTATTGTTTCTCTTTTTGTCTTAAATTTCTTTTTAGGCAGATCAGAGTTTTGGAGAGCAACATGATGATGGAGTACTAGCATAGTCGTCGTCGCATGATTTTACCCTTAGAGGCTCCACTGTAGTTTTGTATTTTTTTTCAGACATTAGAGTTTGTATTTCATTTTTGTAAAGGTCAAGTGCCTTAGTGATACTTCATTTGACTCGATGTATTGAGACATATTTGTGATGCCCCTGGTTTCAACAAGGCTGCAGTCCAAGGTGAAACCAAGAATGTTAAACCTGTTATACACTACACCGTGCAATAGCATGTTTCACCATCACGATTATTATCTATCTAGTAGAATCAACAACAGATGTAGGTACAAAATAGACTAGAGAAAATACACAAAAGAAATATTAAACGACAGATATTCTGAAGAATTCATCACCACTGAAATAAATAGACCAAACTCTGAACATCTAACTGAATACAAGTGTCTCGATATAGGAAATCAAATGAAATGATATTTAGGCACATCACCTTTACAAAACTAGAATGATAACTCAAATGTTCATAAAGACATCTACTGTGAAGTTCTGACATAAACTTCTAACAATATAGATAAATAACTGCTAGAGCAATTCCATCAACCTACGACTCTCAGTGCACCTAGCTCGTTACCTGAAAGGGTGGAAACAACAAGCTTCAAGCGCTAGCGTGTAACATCTCAACCAACCCCAGGGGGAAGGGCTAGAAGAATAAGAAAAATAGTTGTTAATACATATAGATAGTCAATCATCTACTCCAAAATAAAATGGAGGTTTGACATTTAGAAATTTACAACACGAGCATAGGTACATCTTCCGTTAGCTCAAATTGTAAATAGCTAAATACCAAATCCGAAAAAAACTACAACATGGAGTAATAAAGAAATATAGCTCCATCACTAACCATAATATCAATGATCTGTCAGATGTCAAATACGTGCCCAACTCGTGGACTGAAATAGGTAAATGTCCAATACATAAACAACAAAATCTTAAAGTGCAACACGAGGACTGTAATGGATTATAGCTCCACACGAGAACTTCAATGGATTATAGTCTAACACGAGGACTTCAATGGGTTATAGTCCAACATGAGGACTTCAATGGATTATAGTCCAACACGAGGACTTCAACATGAAAGTAATATAAAAAAATCAACATATTTACTACTCACTCACGTGCCTCGGTGAGTGAATCTAAAACTCATGTCCGTGGTCAACTCATATACACAAATCTCAGTGTATTATAATCCCATATAATCTAGGTATCTCGTCAGCCACACAAACTTATGCAACAACATGAACATGTAGAAAATCCCCTAACGGTCGACCGCGAAGAGATAGAAACCTTTTCAACAGGTTTCTGCTCCTCGAGGTTGATTCAAAAGCCATTATACGATGATTGTATATACTACAAATCTTATATACGTGATCTAGCATTTCTAGAATATGTAAAAAAACAATCTAATCACTATAGAAAATAAGAAACCTTTTTAAACACATGTATGCATGTAGACACGTTTGAAAACAATTATCTTTCTTTCAAAACTCTTGTTTGAAAAAATTTTAGATCTAGATCTATAGTAAGAAATTAGTGGGTGATCTTTATTAACTGAAAACTTGTTCTTTTTGTAATATACAATATAAAGATCTATCTTTATACATAAAATAGTATTTTAGGCTCATAAAACGCAGAAAAACTTTATTAAAAAAGTTTAAAATATAGGGGTGTGATTAGGCAAGATGAAACTTGCCTGAGGGGTGTTCATGAACTCCCAAAGATGAGTGAGAACGATCCTCCTTTACTGAACACCGATTGACCTTACGTCAGCTCCTCCAAAATCTTCCAAGAATCACCAATGAAAGGGGGTTTTGGGTTTGAGAGAGAGGAGGGGCTGAGGCTATTAGGGTTTAAAAGAGGGTTCTTAGAGCTTTAAAACGGATATACATACGTAGGTATACTCTCGGGTTTGGTATAAACAAAACCAACCCAAAACAGAGATAATTTTGGCGTCTGCACGCCCAGTGGTCGATTGAAAAGAAACATGCATACAAGCTGAGGTTCGGTATATTAGCTATAAATTTCTCATCCGACCTCCGAATGAGGTGATTTAAGATTTGTTGGAAATATATTGAATAGACCTACAACTTTGATCTTTTACACTTTCTCAGATTCTAACTACATCAGTGTGTAAAATATAGAAACTCATAACTAGTCATAAATCTCAAATTTCTCTTTTGGCCTTTGTGCATGTCTTGCCCATATGCACTCATATATTCACAAATATATATTGAATTGATCTCAAATCAATTCTTATCATATTCAAACATCAAAATATATTATTTTTCATCATATAACATATTTATCATTATTATCATAAAATATTCAAATTTTTAGGGTTTTACATTCTTCCCCCATTAAAAGAATTTCATCCCCGAAATTCCGCACGTATCTTAGGAATTAATAATATTGTAAAAACACTAAGAAGGGATAATCTAAAAATAAAACCCTCTTGTCCACATCTCATACCATTAATCCCTAGATATGAGTCACTAGCAATATCTATGCTTAACAATCTAAAATGCGGATACTCTCACTTAACCCCTAACTAAACGAAACTAGTACGTCGGACGAAAAATCCAAACAATGAACCCCCCATATATATACCATTGTTTGGGTGGGAAATCAATTTCTTCATAGTATAACTTATTACAACTTCAGTCGTTAAAACAAGTTCAAAATAAGATCGGTCTTTTTATAAGACCTTTACACAATGAAATTAAAATTACAATCTCCTTCAAACAAACGCAACGGGTGTTTATCGCCTGCTGCTTGCGTGTGATCTTTGCTTGTAATGGGGATGTTGATATCCGTGGACCACCAAACAATCAGATCAGATTCGGAGCTTTGTTAATTCACGAAGGAATCAAGAAACTGAAGCAATTATCTCGGCAAGAGCGAGATAATCACTCTTCTCTAGATCACCATAATGGGGCAATCTCAAGGGAAGGAACCGGGCTGCAGATCCGACGAACTCCTCTTCTTTATGCAAAAGAATTCTCTGATATCTCCTCCTCTCTCTCTGAAATTTGTGGCTCATTAGTCATCAGTTTGGCAGGGCTTCGCCAACGCTCGAGAATTCCAGATATCAAAAAATGAAGGCCATGGGGATGTATTTATAGGCTTCGGGACATTTGTTATCAGATAAGAATGGATGATTCTCTCTTATCCTCAGTTGTAACCACTTAACCATGTTCATGGTTGATATTTTATTAGTTGGTACAAATCCAGGCGGTTAACGGTCAAAAAACCGCCAAAAACAGCCAAAATCAGCCTTTTCGAGTTGCAGACACCCGCGGGGGGCCAGCCTGGCTGAGAAACTTGAGAGTGTCTCGGCTAAGCCGAGACACTCATGGGTGTCTCAGCTTGGCCGAGACACCATGTGGTGTCTCGGTTTGGCTCAGGGCTTGGTCTCACGCGCTTCGTCCGTTTTCGCCGTATTTTCATCATTCGAACTAGGAATCACACGATCTAGAATGCGTCAGAAAGCTAACGAGGAGATCTACAAGCTCTCATGATTGAATCATGTGTGGAGTAAATAGGACATGAGGGGCTCTTCGTCTTTCGTAAGCGACGTGCAGCTCCCGATTCATTCGTGTTTTGATTATTCTGAAATTCCGTTGCTTCGCATGGTCCGTCGACTCACTTCATGCATTCGTCATCATCAAATGAGCTTCTATGACTCAAATAGCAACGTTCATCATCTCCTCCGAAGTGTTTCAGACTCGTTTCTTTTATAGATGAGCCTAAAATGCTTTGGATATAATCGGTCTAACCTTCAGTTGATGTAAAAGGACCTATAGTTAGCTTTGATTCTTGACTCCTTTGATTTTATATCTATTCAATATTTTGGCAAATAGCTGAAGTTCTCCCGGCACTGCGTTTATCGTCTGGCCGTCGTCAAAATCTTAAATCAAAACTGGTGAATTGACTTTGGCTCGTATCGTCGAGTTGACTTTGAACTGACCATCTCCATCATGATATATTGACTTGCGTTGACCTTCATCACAATGCGTTGACTGGCGTTGACCTAGGGTTACGCGTTGACCGGCATTAACCTAGGGTTTCGGATCACCCGACGATGACTTTTTATTGCAACACATTAACTAACGTTGACATAAGGTTACACGTTAATCGGTGTTAACCTAGGGTTTCGGATCACCCGACGTTGACTTTTCATTGCAACGCATTGACTAACGTTGACCTAAGGTTACACATTGACCGACGTTATCCTAGGGTTTCGGATCACCCGACGTTGACTTTTATCACAACGCATTGACTGGCGTTGACCTGAGGCTACGTGTTGACCGACGTTGACCTAGGGTTTCGGATCGCCCGATGTTTACTTTTTATTACAATGCATTGACTAGCGTTGACCTAGGGTTACGCATTAATCGGTGTTAACCTAGGGTTTTGGATTGCCCGACATTGACTTTTATCACAACGCATTGACTGGTATTGACCTAGGGTTACGTGTTGACCGGTGTTGACCTAGGGTTTCGGATCGCCCGGTATTGACTTTTCATCATAACACGTTGACTACCGTTGACCTAGGGTTATGCATTGAGCGGCATTAATCTAGGGTTTCGAATTGCCCGACGTTGGCTTTTCATCGCAACGCATTGACTAGCGTTGACCTAGGGTTACGCATTGACCGGCGTTGACCTAGAGTTTCGGATCACTCGCCGTTAACATAGTTTATACTCGTACGTTTGCTAGAGTATGCACAGTTTAAGCTCTTAAGGTATTAGAGCATGGTAATTCTAACAGTTGGGGCTGCAGGACCAACTTTTAAAGCTGATTCGTCTATGTTCGCGTGGAAAACTGTTGCTTTCTTCATTAATGAGATAATTGTCATCTTGAGTTACAACTT